>NW_021680684.1:203610-219800 GCF_001412515.2 Diachasma alloeum | reverse complement strand
ATGTCCTTCGGGTTTTAATTCGGGAGCAATCGGGGCCAATCAGCACGGATGAGTGGTGACGATGAGCACAATCCAGGGATGTCTCGCAAGGGATTATTGCTGGTGTTGAATATTCGGGGGTCTAGTATGGGGAATTTCCAGGAGGCGATGGCTTCTCCAATTGATCGGGTGGGGCCGGAACTGATGTCTTCCTTCGGCTGATGTCTTCGTGATGTCCAGGGGCAGGGGTAGAGGGGCGATGAGGGGAAAAGTGAGGGAAGGGGTATCCAACGGTGGCGGGATTTACATTTTAGGGGGAAGTGTGTAGTGGGAAAAAATATGTAGAAAAATAATAAAAAATAAATGAATATGCCTAAAAAAAAAACAAAGCAAAATAATAAAAATAAAAATATATATATATATTTTTGAATAAATATATATATACATACATATATATTAATTATAAATAATTCGATTCACTAAAAATCCCAATTTAGATTACTCACGATAATTTAAACTCCCCCCCACATCCATTCGCATGCCGAGGAAACCGGGAAAAGAATTTAGCATCAGGTAACCGTTTGATCATCCTGATAACACACAGCCCACACCTTTCACGAAATATCACAATACCACAATATCACACAAATATATACATAATAATTACCTTTCCTGAAGAACACAGCAGCAAATCAACCAATAACTCAAAATAACACCTGTTGCGACCCACGTGCTAATCAATCGGAAATAAAAATGGTGACCGATAAGCACTCATCGCCGTGACCCAGTGCCCCAGTGCCTCTGACGGCCGGATTTGACATATTAATTAATCCAGCCACGCCCCCACACTTACCGACAACACCTGTCAATCAAAAGCGCGCGATACCGACAGCAGATTGAAGAATCTACAAGCGCGCCAATCCAATTTTCGATTCCTTATAAAATAAAATACAAAAAAAAAATAATCTGATTCGTTTCTCTCTGATAAGATTTCCTTCACCATAAAAAAAAAAAAAAAATGGGAAAAGAAAGCTTCTCAGCGGGGGCTGTAATGTCCAAATTATTTTAATTTGATTTTATCGCCTAAAATACCCGAAATTGTAGCGACTTAAATATTACTTTTCAACGTACATGAACGATGCCAGTATGCATCTCTCAGCGCAACGTATGCATTTCTCAGGGGCCAACAGCACTCCAAAATGCAAGTTGACAAAAAAAATACAAAGAACAAAAGTTAGTTCAATGACCGAAGAATAAAGAAATGAAAACGACACCTCCCCCACTCTGGGATCCGGCCAATCGAACTTTTCCAAATCAGCCTCTAAAAACCCTCTCGCGAGTGACCATCAATTTCTTGGTGGAAAATTTCTTTGGAATCGGTCTGACTTTTGTTCGGTTTTCGAATAGAGTAATTAAAAATCGAACTATTCTCGAATAATAGTAGAGAATAGAAACCGGCAATAGATCAGGAATACAGTATTCTTTAACCGACGGTAAAAGTGTTTCTTACAAGTGAAGAGAACTTGTTGTGAACGACCGGTGGGTGTGGCTCAATTAGTTATAAGTGCTGGACATTTAAATTCTGACAATATAAAACCAAATTTCTCATAATAAGTGGAAGAAAGGCTTCTCGCCTAAGTATTTGTGATAGTTTACTAGCAGAGAAACGTGGCAGGATTGCCCTAGGAATCCACAGTCAAAAAGTTGACACCGCAATCATAATAAATTCGATCACGGAAATCATTGCAAGGATAGAGATAGAAATTCTATTGATTTACTCATTGTTTTTGTGACCTAACGAAAAGTAAATAAATAAATACGTGAACTGAACTAACTTCAATTCTCTTCTTGTCTTTCCTATTTTTGAATAAACCAAAATTTACATCTATTATCAATTCTCCAAGGTAAGAATATAAAAAAAAGCTTAGCGTCGTCCAAAATTTCAATTAAACAAATTCTAGCTTTATTAAGGAAAATTAATGAAAAGTAAATAAAGTTGTTCCTCGACGCTGATAACGTCTCCGGACATAACACCCATATCACTTAAGCTCCGGCCATAACATAGTTCCTAACGGTTTTTCGAAAATGGATTGAACGCTTACTTGAATTCGAATTGACGAAATTTCGAAACTACAATTAACTGCAAATGATTGCATATGAGAATCTATTTCATTTTCAATTTTTCTTACTACTACAAACAACTAAAAACGAATCCTATGTATCTGATCTTCCTCACGTCCTTCTTTTCCATTGGATTGGAATCTATGAGTACTACAAACAACTACAAACGATTGTAGGCAGGAATCCGTCGTCAGTTTGGCTATAGCTATCACTCAGTCCCCACTTGGACTGTGAAAATGAATAGAACACTTATTTGAATTCGGATTAAAAAAATTTCAAAACTACAATCAACAAGCGATTGCCGAAAAAGATCCGATGTCAATTAAGCTGGAACTGCCGAATAGTTCCTAAGTATCTCTCGAAAATGAATGACATGATTATTTGAATTCGGATTGAAAAAATTTCAGGAATAAGATCAACTACAAACGATTACAGATAAGAATCTTTTATTCTTCCTAATTTTTTCCACCATTCAAAACAACTACAACCAAATCCTTCTACATATCTGATCTTTTTCAGGTTCTTTATGAAAAATAATTTTATGTCATAGGTGCCCAGAATCACGCAATTCTAACCTCACTTCGCTCGGTAGAATCGCGGATTCTGGGCCCTCTGACATAAAATAGTATACGAAACTCGTGCGTAATGGTGTTTTTTGGCTCGTGGGATGTTGTAAAACGAGCCGAAGGCGAGTTTTACAATCCCACGAGCCAAAAAACCCATTACGCACTTGCTGCGTAATATACTATTTCGGAACCATTTCATAAAAACTATACCGTCAATTTTTTTCATTTGACTGACAATCTGCAAGCACTACAAATAACTACAAACGATTGTAGATCAAAATCCGATGCCAATTGAGCTACAACTGCAAAATAGTTCCTAACTGTCTTTCAAAAATGAATGAGCCGTCTATTTGAAGTCGGATTCGAAAAATTTCAAAACTACAATCAACTACAAACGATTGCAGATGAAAATCCGATGCCAATTGAGCTGCAACTGCAAAATAGTTCCTAACTGTCTTTCGAAAATGAATGAGGCGTTTATTTGAAATCGGATAGGAAAAATTTCAAAACTACAATCAACTACAAACGATTGCAGATGAAAATCCGATGCCAATTGAGCTGCAACTGCAAAATAGTTCCTAACTGTCTTTCGAAAATGAATGAGGCGTTTATTTGAAATCGGATAGGAAAAATTTCAAAACTACAATCAACTACAAACGATTGCAGTTAAGAATCCGATGTCCTTTTAGCTGTAACTATGAAATAGTTCCTGTCTTTTGAAAATGTATGGGGCGCTTATTTTTCAACTACAAACAAAAAAATGCTACTACTATCATGAGGCGATGAAAATCTACCAAAAATCAAATTTTCGTTTCAATTCATCAAGGTGGGGTGCCAACTTCACAGAGCTCGTATATTCCCAATGAATTTATAATTTCTCAACTCTATGTTTTGATTCTAAAATATGTGCTACTTGCGTTTGCCCATATTTCAGAATGAGTGGGAAATTATGCTCCACTTTTCAGGGCATAACATTTGGGTTACGAATTATTATCGTTATTATCGTTTCTCGAATCAATCCCAATTCTCGTTGACGGAAATCAGAATTTCTTATTTATACCGACAAAATGATTATTCCAACCGCCAGCATGATCACTTAAAAATCTTCTACTCCTCCAGGCCATTTTGCGGTTCTCAGGAATTTTAACTCCTCCAAATGAATTCAAGAAGACATATATCCTCAATTGTTGTCAACGTTTCGAGTGGTAAATCCACTCCTCATCAGGGCAATCTATTTATTCTCATCTACACAATCATAAAAATACACGAAAAAAATTGAAAAACCATCATTATCACCCACAAACATGGAGATAAATACTCCGTTTATAATTCCAGGATGTGAAACCCAATGTTTTCAGTAACTCAAGGCAAATAGACTCATGGACTCAGCCATGCTTCCATACCTATTTTCAAAACAAAATCCTTTGACATTTCCGAAAACTCCCATGAAACTTAATGGAATGACAAAGTAACAACAGAATCTAACTGCAATCCTAACCTGCAAATCACAACGAATAGACTATTGCACATCGTTGAAATTAATCACATTTGTACGGTTCATATATTACTATATCTCAATAAAAAAATTAAATAAAAAATGGACGGAACCCCCCCATTACAGGTACTGTGCAATCCACGTAGAAATCAGCGTACTCAGGTATCTCGGGGCCCCTCAAAAAATCAGGAACACGGCATCGCCGGGGGCGTAACCGGGGACCACCGCGGATAAGTCGACCGACAAAGCGCACTGTTTCCATCAGGAGACAGTCCTTATCAAAGAAGACAAGCACTGCACTAACGTCACAAGACAATAGGCAATGGGGGATGAGACAAAAAAAGTGTGAGCATGACGACAGGGAAAATTATCAGGTACGGAATAAGATCTGGGAAAAACGCTGAATCGGCATAACGACTAGAGGTGATAAGAGGCGAAAACGAAGGCCCTCGAAGCAGAAAATATGTGCATCAAAACCATTACCGGCCTTTCTCTCCGCAATTCAAATTTCTCTTGTCTCATTATAAAAAGTAACCGTTTAAACATTTTTTTTGAGTAAATTTTTCAGTTTATTCGGAATCACTTTTGATCAAATTGGTTTAAAAGTTATCAACAGTACTCCTTTTGCTTCTGAATGGAAGGTTTGTTTTTGGTCGATTTTTCGATTTCCTAATTGTGATTGCAAATGGTCTTGAATGTTATGAAACGTGAAGACATGATCTTTTTAGGGTCATTTCTGTATGTATTGTGACGTGATAAATCCGTCACAAATAATGGTTCGTTGTCGACCGTTACGCGTGTATTTGTTTTAACCGAAAAATCATCAGACGGGAAGTCACCAACCGATAGCGAGAGTTTTGAGAGAGCTGGGGGAATTTGTTTTAATTTATTTTGATTTATTTTGAATCGAATAGTGCGCTTCCACGTTTATCTGGGCGGAGCCATCGACATCGAGAGACATCGAGTGACCGAGGAGGATCGAGAGACTTCGGGACATCTTTGGGGCCTTCAATGAGCCTGTTGGGTCTTCAGATCGCCGAGAGGGAGCCACTTCCTGGATAACATTGAGGAAGGAAGTGACGTAAAGGCCCAGCTATACCTAAGAACGCGTGGTTTGTAACATAACACCAAGAAAATTGCTTATTCTTAGTTTTGAGGCTATCGCGGCCATTATTAATGATATTATTGGCTTCCGGATCGATGCCGCGTTTGGTTTCAGTATTGCGCCGACGTTTCGCAAACATTGCAGTCTGCATCTTCAGGGCTATGAAATCCGATTCTGAGCTCCGATGTTTGGGGGTTGTCCTTATATGTCTTCCCCTGTGATGGTGGGGGAAGGAAAAGGGGAGGGGGAGGTCGGCCAATCGTATCATTTTAATTGATTAGCTGGTCAATTAAAAAACCGGGAAGACCTTGACATCCTCTGTCCCTGTTGAGGTTGTTAGGGTTTTTATGGATTTCCAAACACTCTCCGTATTTCCTTGCAGAATACCCTTGAGATTTGGCCAACATTCTGGCTTGGTCGTACTGGATAGTATGTCCAGTATCCACCCAGGGTTCAGCTAGGGCAGACTGTTCTGAGTGACCGTATTTGGAACACCGTTGGTGTTCCTTGATCCGCGTACGGATCTTCCTCCCGGTTTCTTCAATGTACACTTCCCCGCATGAGCAAGGGATCTCGTACACTCCTGGTGTACTCAGAGGTGGTCTTGGATCCTTTGCACTCGGCAGCATCTGTCCGATCTTCTTTGGGGGTTGGAAGATCGTTCGGATGTTATGTTTTCCGAGTACTTTACTTATGCGTTCTGTTGTGCCTCTCAGATAGGGGAGGAGGGCCACTTTAGGTCTTTCCTGGTTTTCCTCAGGATCAGTCTCCTCTCGGGGAGCAGAGAGCTTGCTCTGTAGCTTATGCTTGACCTTTCGAATTTGATGGATGTTATATCCATTCTTGGTCATAGCTGTCTCAAGATGTTCAACTTCACTGTCGATGTTGGAGGGTTGGGAGATTGTGAGTGCTCCATACATTAGGGAGCTAATGACAGAGTTCTTTTGGGAGGGGTGGTGATGGGAATTGGCATTCAGATACCTATCTGTGTGAGTTGGTTTACAATATACTTGGTGGCCTAGAGTGCCATTCTCATTGCGTCGAACCAGCACATCTAGAAATGGAAGACATGTGTCCTGCTCAGGTTCCATGGTGAACTTGATGCTTGCGTGCTGAGTATTCAAGAACGCCAGGAACTGCGTTAGAGCAGTCTTTCCATGTGACCAGATGACAAAGGTGTCATCCGCATACCTGAACCATACAGTTGGTTTCTGAGACGATGACTTGAATACTTCGTTCTCAAAATGTTCCATGAATATATTTGCAATAATCGGGGAGATGGGAGAACCCATTGCTGCTTCCGATTTTTGCTCATAGTACTCTTTTTCGAACTGAAAGTATGTAGAAGTCAAGCAGTGCTCAATTAAGGGAAGGAATCGGGGGAAATGTCTTTGGATTTTTTGATGATTTCCAAGGTTTCTGGGATTGGGACGTTAGTGAAGAGTGATTCTACATCAAAACTCACTAGAATATCATCTGGCGAAGTCCTGAGATTTCTCTGTTTGTTGACGAAATCCAGTGAGTTCTGAATGTACGAATCACTCAGACCAGTCAACTTTTGGAGTGGTTTCGTGAGAAACGTAGCCAGCTGGCAAGTTGGCACTCCAATGTTGCTAATAATAGGACGGAGAGGAACAGACTCTATGTGGATTTTGGGGAGTCCATAGAGTCTGGGAGGATAAGATTCTTTAGAAGTAAGGAATTTTGTCAGGTCCGCGGAGAGATTAGCTTTCTTCAGGAGATCAGTAGTTTTACGCTCAATTGTACGAGTAGGATCCTTCCTAAGTTTTGTTATGTAAACTTTCCGGAGTAGTCGTCCTTATCCATAACCACCGTGGCATTGCCTTTGTCAGCCGGAAGAATAATGAGATCATTATTCTCCTTTAGACTACGCAGTGCAGGAAGTTCCTCCCTGGTGATATTGTCACTAGGTGGAGTAGCCTTGTGGAGAATGTTGGACAACTGCCTCCGGATCTCATCACAGGTCTCCGAAGGAAGATGGTAGATCGCTGTCTCGGTCCGACTGATAATTTCCTCGGTAGGGATCTTCTTGGTGGCAACAGCGAAGTTGTGTCCTTTCGCCAACACCGACACTTGTGCTTCACTGAGCTCGTATTTGCTCAGATTCTTCACAGTGTGAGTAAGGGTTGGGACTTTCTCCTGGGGGATCAGCTTCTTGAACTTACCCTTCTTACCCTCAATTCTCATCTCAGCTCTTCGGACTGCTTGTTCATCAGTAACACGATCGAGAGTCTCCCACAGCTGAGACTCGAACGTCTGAGCCAGGAGAAGGTGAAGATCGAGAAGCTGTCTGGAAAGATGGGCCAAGTTCTTCTTAGCCATTGTTATTCTTTTCTTGACCAGTCTCAGCGAAGCTTGGGGGAGGATGGCATTTGCCTGCTTCGAGGGAACAGGGTGCCTCAGACGGAGGAATTTTGGCCCTGTGCCCCCTAAACTTTTCGAAAAGGTTAGGGGGCACAGTTGGACGTTCAAGGACTTCGTAAGTTTGGTGAATAAATTCACCGACCCAAGAATAGCCTCTCCGTGGAGGCGTTTAATCTTAGTTTTGAGGCTTTCGCAGCCATTATTAATGATATTATTGGCTTCCGGATGGATGCAGCGTTTGATTTCAGCATTGCGCCGACGTTTCGCAAACATTGCAGTTTGCATCTTCAGGGCTCTGAACTCCGATTCTGAGCTCCGATGTTTGGGGGTTGTCCTTATACCCTAGTGAAAAAACATAAGGTGGAGGCGTAACATGCCGGATCAGAATTTTGCATCGGACTTGATCAGTTTCTGATCGAGACCTGAACATAATTTCCGCTCGGGTATGAGTCAATTTGAGAGTGAAATTCGTAAGTGTCCTGGTAGCTCAGATGGTAAGAGCACCCGACGTGACATTGGGAGGTCCCGGGTTCGATTCCCGGCTAGGAAGTTACTAATTTTTCTCTCAAAAAAAAATTTAATTTAATGAATGCCTAATGATGATAGGTGGAGAAACCCTAGTGGAAAAACATGAGGTGGAGGTATAACATGCCTGATCAGAATTTTGGATCGGACTTGATCAGTTTCTGATCGACACCTGAACAGAATTTCCACTTGGGTATGTCTTCCCCTGCGATGGTAGGGGAAGGGGAAGGAGGGGGGGGGGTCAGCCAATCGTATGGTTTTAATTGATCAGCTGGTCAATGAAAACTATACCATACCCCCCTTCCCCTTCCCCCGCCATCACAGGGGAAGACATATAAGGACAACACCCAAAAATCGGAGCTCATAGCCCTGAAGATGCAGACTGCAATGTTTGCGAAACGTCGGCGCAATGCTGAAACCAAACGCGGCATCCATCCGGAAGCCAATAATATTATTAATAATGGCCGCGAAAGCCTCAAAGCTAAGATTAAACGCCTCCACGGAGAGGATATTCTTGGGTCGATGAATTTATTCACCAAAATTACGAAGTCCTTGCACGTCCAACTGTGCTCCTTAACCTTTTTGAAAAGGTGCCGTGACCATCAAGTGGTACCAAAATTCCTCCGTCTGAGGAACCCTGTTCCCTCGAAGCAGGCAAATGCCATCCTCCGCCGAGCTTCGCTGAGACTGGTCAAGGAAAGAAGAACAGCGGCTAAGAAGAACTTGGCCCATCTTTCCAGACAGCTTCTCGATCTTCACCTTCTCCTGGTTCAGACATTAGAGTCTCAGATGTAGGAGACTCTTGATCGTGTTACTTATGAACAAGCAGTCCGAAGAGCTGAGATGAGAACTGAGAGTCAGAAGGGTAAGTTCAAGAAGCTGATCCCCCAGGAGAAAGTCCCAAACCTCACTCACACTGTGAAGAATCTGAGCATGTACGAGCTCAGTGAAGCACCAGTGTCTGTGTTGGCGAAAGGATACAACTTCGCTGTTGCCCCCAAGAAGATCCCTACTGAGGAAATTATCAGTTGGACTGAGACAGCGATCTACCATCTTCCTTCGGAGACCAGTGATGAGATCAGGAGGCAGTTGTCCAACATCCTCCATAAGGCTACTCCACATAGTGACAACATCACCAGGGAGGATCTTCTTGCACTGCGTGGTCTAAAGGAGAATAATGATTATTCTCCTTTATGATCATTATTCTCCTGGCTGACAAAGGCAATGCCACGGTGGTTATGGATAAGGACGACTACTCCGGAAAGCTGAGTGCGATGTTGAGTGATTCCAGAGTTTACACAAAACTCAGGAAAGATCCTACTCGTACAATTGAGCATAAAACTACTGATCTCCTGCAGAAAGCTGATCTCTCGGCGGAGGTGACAAAATTCCCTACTCCTAAAGAATCTTTTCCTCCCAGACTCTATGGACTCCCCAAAATCCACAAAGAGTCTGTTCCTCTCCGTCCTATTGTTAGCAACATTGGAGTGCCAACTTACCAGCTGGCTAAGTTTCTCACGAAACCACTCCAAAAGTTGACTGGTCTGAGTGATTGGTACATTCAGAAATCACTGGATTTCGTCAACAAACTGAAAAATTTCAGGACTTCGCCAGATGATATTCTAGTGAGTTTTGATGTAGAATCACTCTTCACTAACGTTCCAATCCCAGAAACCTTGGAAATCATCAAAAAATCCAAAGACATTTCCCCCCGATTCCTTCCCTTAATTGAGCACTGCTTGACTTCTACATACTTTCAGTTCAAAGGAGAGTACTATGAGCAAAGATCGGGAGCAGCAATGGGTTCTCCCATCTTCCCGATTATTGCAAATATATTCATGGAACATTTTGAGAACGAAGTATTAAAGTCAGCGTCTCAGAAACCAACTGTGTGGTTCAGGTATGTGGATGACACCTTTGTCATCTGGTCACATGGAAAGACTGCTCTAACTCAGTTCCTGGAGTTCTTGAATACTCAGCACGCAAGCATCAAGTTCACCATGGAAACTGAGCAGGACAGATGTCTTCCATTTCTAGATGTGCTGGTTCGACTCAACGAGGATGGCACTCTAGGCCACAAACCAACTCACACAGATAGGTATCTGCATGCCAGTTCCCATCACCACCCCTCCCAAAAGAACTCTGTCATTAGCTCCCTAATGTATGGAGCACTCACAATCTCCCAACCCTCCAACGTCGACAGTGAAGTTGAACATCTTGAGACAGCTCTGACCAAGAATGGATATAACATCCATCAAATTCGAACGGTCAAGCATAAGCTACAGAGCAAGTTCTCTGCTCCCCGAGAGGAGACTGATCCTGAGGAAAACCAGGAAAGACCTAAAGTGGCCCTCCTCCCCTATCTGAGAGGCACAACAGAACGCATAAGTAAAGTACTCGGAAAACATAACATCCGAACGATCTTCCAACCCCTAAAGAAGATCGCACATATGCTCCCGAGTGTAAAGGATCCAAGACCACCCCTGAGCACACCAGAAGTGTACGAGATCCCTTGCTCATGCGGGAAAGTGTTCATTGGAGAAACCGGGAGGAAGATCAATACACGGATGAAGGAACACCAGCGGTGTCCAAATACGGTCACTCAGAACAGCCTACCCTAGCTGAACACTGGATGGACACGGGACATACTATCCAGTACGACCAAGCCAGAATGTTGGCCAAATCTCAAGGCTATTTCGAAAGGAAATACCGAGAGGGTTTGGAAATCTATAAAAACCCGAATGACCTCAACAGGGACAGAGGATATCAAGTGAACCACATTTGGAAAACCGTTCTCCCGGTTTTTTAATTAACCAGGTTATCAATTAAAACCATACGATTGGTTAACCCCCCCCCCCTTCCCCTTCCCCCACCATCACAGAGGAAGACATATAAGGACAACCCCCAAACATCGGAGCTCAGAATCGCAGCTGACAGCCCTGAAGATGCAGACTGCAATGTTTGCGAAACGTCGGCGCAATGCTGAAACCCAACGCGGCATCCAGCCGGAAGCCAATAATATCAAAATTAATTGTGTGATGTGGTTGAGGGATGGATTGGATCCCTGGGAGATTATTTAAGATGAGGATATATCTCTTTCGATTTGGAAGTATGTGAAATTATGTTTCTCTGGATTAGAAATGAGAGATGTTACGTTGCGCTTGCGTCAAGGAAATGAGATGCGCCATGTGCTCGTTACTTACTAGGGAAATTTAGTGATTTGGAGTTTGATTGGTGTTGTGTGGAACGAGAGCCAATGAGATTCTTTGCCGCGTTTTGGAAGCAGCGTGGTGTATCACGGGGGAATGAGCTTCACTTCCCGTTTGGTGGTTGGTGGTAACGCATGTTTGACCAGGTTTTTGGGTGCGGTTGCTATCCGAAATACATTTTGGGGGCTTTGGCGTGATCCGGAGGATTACTTTGGAGGCCTGGAAAGTCTGTTGAGGGCAAATTGAGTCATCGGAGTGTCCTGAGGGTTTTTTTTCGTGACCTCGAGGACGTCAGATACTTCTACCAGCGGTGAGCGTGGTGGCTGATTTTCAGTGCATTCTTTTGTTTTGTGTGTCGTGGACTGGGTTTGAGTTCGATATTTTACTGATGTCTCGTGCATCTGAGTCCTGCAGGACTGTTAGTTTTGAAATTAATTACCGAATGAAACGCTGGCCACGTTGATCAGTAATTTCTTTGAACTATTTTGTTATTTGGCTCTCTCTCTCGTTCATTTATATTTTGGGTCGGGATTGTTTATATTTATATTTTATATTTATATTTTGGTGTCGGGATTCTTCTGAACCCGATCATTTCTATCTGTTTCGTGATCTGGGTAATTTCGGAGTGTACCGAATCTCCGTGTAACTTCTGATTTATTGTCAGATAATTTTGAATAACTGTTGGTGTTACGTTTAACGGGATTTCGAGGTAGACGAACGCTCTCGCTATCGGTGCAATTGTAGGACATTGAATTTCGTGACTTTGGAAGATATTAATTTTTTTGGTCAAATCCGTTTCATCAGAAGGTTAAATATCTTCTTCTGAACACCTTACAGAGTGTTCAGAAATCTACTTTGTGCATATTTTATAAAAAAATGAGATATTAGTTGAAAATCATCGAGATAATCAGCAATCCCAGATTTAGAATGCTATTGATAGGCCCACTCATTAAGCAATCTCAAATCTAGCAATCTAATATTCAATTTTCAAGGTTAACTTTCTTCAATATCAAGTGTTAGTTAATAATTTTCACATTGAAATAGAATTAATGTGGTTGCGTATGTATGTCTGTCTTAGGAGCAAAAAAGCGGTACGGATCTATTCGGAAGATTACTACTAATGGAATTGTTAGAAATAACAGGAAGAAAAAGATTAATGAGACAAAAAATAACCGTCGCATCCTTCTATCGAATAGGCTTGACCCCTGCTTATTTTCTGTTTCATCCTGTTCAACAGCTATTATGGGCCAAAATCGAGACTGTAAAAAAAATTCATTTATGACCCCGCTTTGATTATCAGTTACATTTACCGTTTTCCTCGGCATCAAGTTAGTTTAATGGATTTGAATAGAAAATTATCAAAGACCATGTTAGAAATCAATAACGATTTGATGAGCCGGGTGGTGCGGAGGAAAAGTGAGGTTCGGGTTAACGGGTTGATAATTAGCCGGAGGTAATTTGATGAGTTTTCTTTAATAAACAAATAATTATGCACTGAAAATTACACAACACAGAGTTTAATAAATAGATGATTTCCGAGTGGACTGTATACAACTTAACAAAGAAAGATGATTTGCGATGATGATGTTCGATAATAGATGCGATAATTTTCCGGCACTTTCACTCGATGAAGTTCGATGGCGTACTAAAGATACGACACGCACGATCGTTCTCGTGCGTGTTCGTCGATGCCCGAAGGTTGTCGAGCGAGCAACATTCCACATTTAGCTCGACTGAAGGATGATTTTCAACATCCCGCCCGCCCTGCGTCACCTCCAGGTGACGATGTATATCTGATGATTATGATGACGTACCACTGTTGACCTTCCAAAAGGTCGTCATTGATCGGCAAAGGCACCAGCCTGTGGATGGACCGTTGAGTCTCCTGGTTGCCTTTCCTCAATGTGACAACTCTGGTCAGGTTGTCTTGTCCCGGATGAATTGCGATGACTCGAGCCAGAGGCCACTTGGCTGGTGGCTCCCGCTCGTCAATGATGAGGACCAACGAACCGATTTTTACTTCGTTTGTTGGCTGCTTCCACCGATAAATTTGCTGGTAACGATGAATGCACTCTCGTGCCCAGTGTTCCCAGAAATTCTGAAGCCTCTGGGAGATGATTTGCCATCTGTTCAGTCTTGCTGTGTTGATCTGTTGAAGTGAAGGCTCTGGAATTGTCGTGAGCGCTTCTCCTATGATGAAGTGTCCTGGTGTCAGGGCTGATGTGTCCTGCGAGTCGTTTGTGAGTGGGCAGAGTGGTCGTGAATTAAGTATGGCCTCGACTTGCGTCAGAAGAGTCGTAAATTCTTCGTACGTCAAGGTCGAGGTTCCGATGACCCTTCGTAGATGATGTTTCGTTGATTTCACTGCAGCCTCCTACTTGCCTCCCATATGCGGTGAGTGAGGAGGATTAAATTTCCATTGCGTTCCGTCGGATGCTAGCTGATCCCTGATAGTTGCCGATTCGCTTGATGCCTGGTCGAATAGTCTTTGAAGTTCTCTCTCTGCCCCGATGAAGTTGACACCCCTGTCGCTGGACAGGGTTGCACAGATGCCCCGTCTCGATGTGAAGCGTTTGTACGCTGCGATGAATCCCTCCGCTGTGAGGTCCGTTACCAGTTCCAAATGTGTTGCTGAAGTAGCAAAACATACAAACAGACAGATGTAAGCCTTGTACATTGTCTTGCTTGCCCCTGATCCTCTCCATCTCAGGATGTTGATTGGGCCTGCGAAGTCTACTCCTGAGTGGAGAAAGACCCTCGATGGTGTCACTCGTCGTGTTGGCAGCTGTCCCATCAGCTGTTGAGCCCTCAATGCTCGATGACGTGCGCAAATTACGCATTTGATGATGTGGGAGCGTACTGGAGCTCGTCCCCCGATGATCCAGTACCTCTGTCTGATGTGTGCCAAAGTTAGTTGAGTTCCTCCATGGAAGCTCCGTTGATGAGCCTCCGCGATGATGAGCGATGATAATGGCGAGTGACGGGGAAGAATGATTGGATTCTTCTCCTCCGGATCCAATGTTGATCGTCTTAGACGTCCGCCCAATCGCATGACGTCGTTATCCAGGTATGGCGTCAACGTTGCCGTACGATGATTGGCCGCTAAGGGGTTTCCGTCACTCAGCGTGTTAACTTCTGCCTCGAAGTAGAGCTGCTGCGTGTATCTGACCCAAAACAGTCTCGCCTCTTCGAGTTCCTCTGGTTCCAATTGTGGAGAATCGGGTAGCGGCTGTCTTCTGAAGTGTTTTGCTGCGCGGTTTACCCAGGCTGTAACCCGCAGTAGCTTTGTGAGTGATGAGTATCTGATGATTAGCGCATTTGCCTCGGCAATCTGCACTGGATGTGAGCTGATGATGGGCGGCCTCGCTTCCTGTGCCGCTTCTGATGATACCTCTGTTGATGATGCTAGGTCCATTGATGATGCTAGCCATTGGTCTGGTGGCAGGACAAGCCATGATGGCCCTGTCCACCATAGATGGTGCTCCGCCAGTTGTTTCGGGGTGAGACCCCTTGATGCGCAGTCCGCCGGATTCTCCTTCCCATTGATGTGTCTCCAAGTTGCAGAGGGCAGGGTATCTCGTATCTTAAGAACCCTGTTCTGTACGAAATCCTTCCAACGGGCAGGGTCCCCGTTGATCCAGGTGATGGCTACCGATGAGTCGCTCCATAGATAAATCTCGATGTTGTCCAATTCCAAAGCCCTTTTGACATAAGCCACGAGTTCTGTGACCATGACTGCTGCCGTGAGCTCCAGTCTTGGAATGGTCTTCTTCTTGAGAGGTGCCACCTTGGTCTTGGCACAAACCAAGGTGACAGACGTTCCCGATGTCGCTGCGGATGTACGGAGATAGACCGATGCGCCCATTGCCAGATTTGATGCGTCCGCAAATCCATGAAGTTGAATTTCCGATGTACCGGGCGATAGATGTAACCACCGTAGTATTGATAGGCTGCTCAAATGTTGAATCTGCTCTCTGAATGATTTCCAGCGATCCTTGTAGTCATCTGGAAGTGGATCGTCCCAGTTAAGTTTGAGCAGCCATAATTCCTGGATGAGTATCTTTGCCGTGACGATCACCGGCGCGATGAGTCCCAATGGATCGTAGATTTGCGCAATCTCGGACAAGGTTACGCGCTTGGTGATGGTGTCCTCGGTGAATGTCTTTGCTTTATAGTGGAAGGTGTCCGTGTGGGGCTGCCAGCATAGTCCCAACACTTTCACCGTTGATTCCTCGAATTCGATGGTTGGAGCTGATCCTGATGATATTCCGAGTCGCTCTAGGGCTTGTGGTGCATTGCTGCACCATTTTTGCAGGGGCATGCCGCCCGCCATGCAAAGTTCGATGAGCTGCTTGATGATGTTTTCCAGATGCTCTTCTGTTTCCGCGCCTCCGTATATGTCGTCAACATACCGTCCCTTGATGAATGTCGGTAAGGCCAACGGGAATCGGTGGCCTTCGTCGATGGCCAACTGCTTCAGCACCCTCAGAGATAGCCAAGGTGCGCAGCTGGTGCCGTATGTGACTGTCGTCAGTTGAAAGTCGATGAGTTTTCCTTCGTCGTCTTTCCAGAAGATCCGTTGATAATCCCAATCGTCTCGATGAACACGAATCTGGCGGAACATTTTCACAATGTCCGCACCAAATACTAAACGATGACGACGTAACCAGATAAGAACGTCGGAGCTGTCTACTTGTAGCTTCGGTCCTGGATGGAGTATGTCGTTAAGTGACACTCCTGATGAGCTGCGATGCGATGCGTCGAACACCACTCTCAATTTTATGGTCGTGCTCTCTGGTTTAAGC
>NW_021680684.1:203218-203395 GCF_001412515.2 Diachasma alloeum | reverse complement strand
ATCTGGCGGAACATTTTCACAATGTCCGCACCAAATACTAAACGATGACGACGTAACCAGATAAGCACGTCGGAGCTGTCTACTTGTAGCTTCGGTCCTGGATGGAATATGCCGTTAAGTGACACTCCTGATGAGCTGCGATGCGATGCGTCGAACACCACTCTCAATTTTGTGGTC
>NW_021680684.1:189628-203102 GCF_001412515.2 Diachasma alloeum | reverse complement strand
TCTGGTTTAAGCACTCCATGATGAGGCAGGTAATATGCCTGCTTTGGCTCTGAAGTTGAAGGTGCTCGCTGCATATGGTCCAGGGCCTCGTACTCTTCGATGAATTTCTTACTGAGGGTATGAGTGACTGGATCTGACGATAATTTTCCCAATAGCTTAGATAGCCGTTTCTTGGCCGTTGATGCTGTATCTCCCAAGGCGGCTGGTGATGATTTAAAGGGGAGACGCACGACATAACGTCCCGACGAATCCCTCTGATGAGTCTCGATAAAGTGTTGTTCGCATTCGGCTTCAGCTTTGCTCATGACAACTGTTGATGATGTACCCGGTAGCTCCTCCTGGAGCCAGAAATTTTTTAGGAGTTCTAATAATTGTTGATTCGCCGTCTGCGTTGATGTTTTGACGGATGTTTTGGCGACGCAGTCGTTACTGATCCCGATACTACCCAGCCAAAAATGGTCTGCTGAGCAATAAGTTCGGATTTCTCAAACCTGATGATTTTCTCTCCGATGATTTTCCCATAGGCGTCAGCTCCAATGATGAGGTCGATGGCCCCAGGTCTCAAGAATTGAGGATCTGCCAATTGTAGTCCTCTTAGTTGAAGTGGGGTTGATGTGTTGCAAGTGAATGGCGGTATTTCCGCCGTCAACTTGCTCAGGATGTGAGTCTCCACGATGATCTGCACAGCAGGGTCATGTCTCGGTTGTAAGGCGAGTTTCACAACCCCACGTGTGTTCCCCGATGATGTTTCTCCGATGCCGATGATGACCAGTGATGATGACTTTCGTTCCAATCGCAATTGATTGACCAAGCGTTCTGAAATCAGTGATACTTCAGAACCCTGGTCGATGAGGATCCTTGCTGGCTTTGAGAATCCTTGATGATTGAGGGCGTTGACCCTAGCTGTTGCCAAGACTACCAGTTGTGATGTTCCCTGAGGAATTCGTTGAGCTTCCAGAACGTTGATGGTGTCCACCTGCTTTAATGGTTGTGGATCTGATTGTCGTTGATGAGTGACCTGGTATTTCTCTGATTGTTGATGATGCCCTTGATGAGTGTTCTGATGATTCTCTGATTGTCGAAGATCTCCAACACGCCGTTGTTTTGAATAGCGTTGTTGTCCAACGTGGTATTTCTCTGATTGATGATGACCTCCGAGGTGGTACCCTTCTGATTGATAATGATCTCCAGTCTGATTGTGAGGGGTCGATGACCTCTTCATCTCGATGAGTGACCTGACCGAAGATTTGATTTGCGATGCCGTGTCTTGGCGTGATGATGGACCTGATGATTGCAGACAGGCATCTTCTCGTTGATTTCCTCTGATGATTGCGATGACGTAGGACTCAACCCAATTCACCGGAGTCGTAAATTCCTGGTAAATTAGATCAAGCTTCCTGGATGAATTACTGTTGGATAAGCTCGCTAGAGCTCTGTGGATCTAAACCATGTACCACGTGATGATGAGTGACTTGAAGTTGAAGAGCTGATAATGGGTCTGTCGTAATAAGTGTTGATCCGATTCATTTTTGATGACTCGAGAAACCTGCTATGACGATGACTGATGATTTTGGCGGAGTTGGAGTCCCCTGAAGATTCGACTGTTGAGATCTCTGGAGAGTTCAGAGAGTTNTCCTGGTAAATTAGATCAAGCTTCCTGGATGAATTACTGTTGGATAAGCTCGCTAGAGCTCTGTGGATCTAAACCATGTACCACGTGATGATGAGTGACTTGAAGTTGAAGAGCTGATAATGGGTCTGTCGTAATAAGTGTTGATCATGCCACCCGCCATCCCGACAGCTCCGATTCGTTTTTGATGACTCGAGAAACCTTCTATGACGATGACTGATGATTTTGCCGGAGTTGGAGTCCCCTGAAGATTCGACTGTTGAGATCTCTGGAGAGTTGAGAGAGTCGTAAATTCTCTCAATCGCCGTTGACCTTGTAGATGTCCTTGAAGATGAGTTACCTCGGGAAAGAAACAATGGATGAGGGCGGTATCATTTGCCGAAATTGATAGAAGATAAATGATACTTTACCTCTCCATCCAAACGTTTCCTGCGTTCCCGGGTTCGGAGTAGATGATCCATTGCGTTGATGTTCTTGATGACTTTCTGAAGACGTAGTGATGTGGTTTGAATGAGTAGATTTCCGAATTTTGATGAATGCGTTGAGACTCCGTGGAAGAGATGATGATACCCGCACGCTGAACGCCGATATAAGTAATACGAGTGTAGGGAGAGTGGGGATGCCTCTNCGAATTGCCTCGTGGCACACAGAGCGTCTATTTCACAAACGCATTGATTTTCCACACGTGATACTGCACTTCACCACACTGTCTCTTGTCCCTGTCCTTGATGATTATCCACTTTCAACACCACACTTTTACACTCCACTATCCGGCTCGAAGGACCAATGTTAGAAATCAATAACGATTTGATGAGCCGCGTGGTCGGGAGGAAAAGTGAGGTTCGGGTTAACGGGTTGATAATTAGCCGGAGGTAATTTGATGAGTTTTCTTTAATAAACAAATAATTATGCACTGAAAATTACACAACACAGAGTTTAATAAATAGATGATTTCCGAGTGGACTGAATACAACTTAACAAAGAAAGATGATTTGCGATGATGATGTTCGATAGTAGATGCGATAATTTTCCGGCACTTTCACTTGATGAAGTTCGATGGCGTACTAAAGATACGACACGCACGATCATTCTCGTGCGTGTTCGTCGATGCCCGAAGGTTGCCGAGCGAGCAACATTCGACATTCAGCCCGACTGAAGGATGATTTTCAACAGACCATCTATATTAATAATAATGTTATATTAATGTTAATTCATATAATGTTTATTAATGTTAATCTATATATATATTTTTTTATTTAAGCAGTTTTAAGTTAATCTATATTAATAATAATGTTATTCGAAATTAGCTAATATATACGAAATGCTGTGCCACGTCGAGACAGAACAATCAGTTTTTTCTGTCAGTTTCAGTGGGTGGTATGTGCTATCAACTATTTCGAGTCCAACCTTCTCTCTTTCTATTATTTTCCATCTGGGTTTTTGAAAAAGATTTGGAAGGCCCCAAATAATTGAAGTATCATCACCGTTATTAATTAACTGAAATTTTACTACAATTGCCTTTAACAGGCGCGTCAACTTTTCGAGAGCGGGAAGTGTTGCGTATTTGCCCTTGTCCTCCCTCTCAACCACCTTCATGTGCGATCGATTCTTTCTTTCTTGATATTCTTTCATTTTTAATCCTATCCCGCGGACGTGTCACGCCTTTTCGTATTTTTTTATTATCGTTTTCGCTACAAAATCTCAAATAAAACTTCTTTATTATGGAACTGAATAATATTTAACAATGTGATATAAAATAGAAATGAGTAAAACTTAATGTTGAATAACTTTTTTAATCATCCAGACACAAAAATCGTCGATAAAGGGATGATTTTCTTTAATCGTTATTTTACATCGCTTCGACCCGGTTAGGGTATACTGCGATGATGATCAAGGCTTTTAATGGATAGATCGCACCATTCTACCCGACTGGGATTTGAACTCGGAACCTTTCGCATGTGAGGCAACGAACTTACCCACTGCGCAAATAAACGGACGACTTATCATTTTTGAGAAAAAATGATTTCTAGATAAATGGCTCTATGCCATGATGTACAGAATCGATCGACCCAAAATTTTCTACAGAAGTAAGACTCGGGAAAACTGACTAGCAGCTAAAATTTTATGGGGTTCATTCGAATTTTTACGTGGATTACTGGACGTCAAATTCACTATGAGATGAAAAAAATAGAAAAGCGTCAATATCTCGGAAACTTTGTATGGACGGATATTTATATCTTGATTGATCTCGATAGGTGGCAGCAAGATGAGTATTAAAAAAAAAGTTTTAATCGTACCAGTATTTTAGGAGATATTGAGCAAAATAATTTTTCACAAAATGTTGAATATCTTCTAAACCACTTGTTCGATTTCTGCTAACTCACGAACTCATCCCGTAATATTATAAGAGCTACAATCTCACCAAGTTTTTATATTCTATTTCAATTTTTTCGAGAATTATCGTGTATACATCAATTTCATCATAAAAATGAAAAATGCCAATTATCATGAAACTGTCCCCTGTTTCGTATCGATATTATAACTTGATTTGCTAGATATTATCACAAGGAACACTTTGATGTCAAACAAAGTCAATTAGGCCACGTAGTTTTTGAGATATTGAAGAAAAACGATTTTTGAGAAATTGCTGTATCTCAAAAACTACTTGACCGATTGGGCTGGAACTGCGCCCAGATCTGCTACCAAATGATAGCAATTATGTGACAAAATTTCCGATTTATAGCTGCAACTTTACTTGTCTTTTTGTTGAGATTTATAAAAAAATTCCTAAAAATCAGCAGACATACGGATATACGTATACACATTTTCTAAAAACATCATATCTTCACGTTTCTTGACTTTTTAGATCATTTTCAAGCAAAATTGAAAGATCTTAAAAATGACCGATCACAAGGCTTGGAGAGCAATGGAGATCACTGGAGAGCAATATCTTTCAAAAATCGCTCATTTATTCATTCAAATTTGTAACGAGATTTTCTCGTTACGGTAAACTGTTTTACCAACACAAAAACCCATGAATCAAGAATGGTTAGAGGGAAAGAGTAGGGAGCGACATCTAACGCCAGCTGAAGAAGTTAAGCACAAGATGAGAATGACATCGAACGGTGGATAAAGTGAACCGCGCGTGAGGTGAATAGACCAATCAAATAATGCCAAGAGGCGTGGTTTGGGTAGAACCAAAGAGGATAGACCTGAGTAGAGGCCCGGATCGGGGGGTTTGACTGACTCCAAGAAAGTTAGTTAGTACCCCACGGGAAAGGTGGCGTCTCGGTCGAATTGTCGGTGAATGTGAGTCGGGTGCATGGGTAACTCGGCAGTAGCAGTCCCGCTGTCACAGGGACAGGTTCGGAGGGGAATTTTTGTCCTCCTTGTACTTAATGTTTACTTTATGTTTTTCAGTTGATTTATTCGCCCACTAATCAATATTAAGGGATGAAACAAAGACTGTTCAATGGAGAATTAAATTCCCCATCATTCAACCCCTGTTTCATTCCTTAATCTCTGTAATGAAAAAATAAAAACTGTGACGAAAGTCGCGGCGCTATGAAAAACCCAATGTTTTCTCGGCGCAGTGACTCCCGACAACTCGCCCGCTAATTAAAAAATCGTATCTCTGCTCCTAATTAACATTAAGGAATGAAACCAATGCTGTTCGATGGAGAATTAAATTCCCCATCCATCAACCCCCGTTTCATCCCTTAATCTCTGCAATAAAAAAATTAATTTTTATTTTTTTATTTTTTTTAAATATATTGTACGTGCCTTCGTGAGTTTACAGCATACGGCGACACTCACATTGCACGGGGGGGAAATACAAAGTTCATAATAAAAAATAAAAATTCATAGTAGCGAGTGGTTACAGCAATTGATAAAGGTTATAACAAAAAGAAAGAAAAGAAACAATGATACAACTTTACATAAGGAGTTGCGGGCAGTGATAAAAATTTTGATAAGGCCAAGCCTCCAAAAATCCATCGAAATAAGGTTAGAGTTAAATTAAAATAAATTAAATTACTCCGTCATGAGGTAACTCTCTCGGAAATTCATGACGTCAATTAAAAAATAGGCTAGTCTCTTCAGTTCTTTAACATTCTCGATGTCCAATAACGAAGGAAGTAAATTCTCCTCGAATCTGTCCAGTAGGAAATCATTGAAATATTTAACCCTGAAGCAGTGGTAAAATGGACATCTAACAATAATGTGGACTAAATCCTCTAGATCAAAATGACAAATCTTACAATAATCATTGGGTTTATATTTAAAAATCTTATTTTTTACGATAATTCTTCCGGAGTATATAGTTGCAAGACGGATTTGTGCTATAATACGTGTTATACGGGCAGCGCAGCACAAGATACCTGGGCGCGCAGTCGGAGAATTCTCGGGGAATGTTCAATTGCATCGACAGACTTTTACAGTATCTAAGATAATCCTGGGCTTTCAGATTGTCAGCGAATCTAGAGACGATTTTATTCTTATTGGAAATCCAGACTGCTGGTTCAGGACACTGTATTAAAAATTCCATGTGAAATTCGGCCAGAACCAGGCGCAGCCTGGATAGCCAATTGTATTCAACTTTGTTCGAGCCCTTGTCCATAAGGAAAACCAGACGATTCCAACAGATTAACGGAAGACGTTCAGCGTCCATGAAGAGTACTTTAATCACCCAGTTTAACGTTAGGTCAAGGGCTCTAACCGCCAGGTGCTTTAGACCCAACTCGAGTCTGAGGGCATGTCCTGGAGTATTATAAGGAAGAAGCAACATGTGCTTAAAAAAATCTAGTTGTATTCTCTCAATTTTTTCCAAATGGCCAATCCCCCAGGAGCATACCGCATACAGTAGAGTTGGGGATATTACACTGTCAAAGGACTTCAGTTTTGTACACCAGGCATCTGATTGGGCCTTGATCAGGATTGTTTTCGTGATACCTATCGCAGATTTCGCTTTCTGCACAGCGAGATTAACCGCGCGAGCCCCCCTCATGCTACTCTCCAGCATAATACCCAAATATTCGTAACGATTGACTGTTTCCACCACCTCTCCATCATACAAAAAGACATTCTGTTCAATCTTGTATATCCTACCACTAGCTCTGAAAGGAAGAACCTTAGTTTTGGAGGTATTAACTGATAAACAATTCAAAGAACAGTACTCTTCAAGTGCCCGAAGCTTGTTTTTGACGTCTTGGAGACTGAAACAAAGAAGGGCGGTATCGTCGGCGTATGTAGGCATCAGGAGGTCGTGCAGGGAGTCAATGCTGATGCCCCTGAAACCTTTGAGTCGAAAAAACATCTCAAAGTCTGAGACATATAATATAAACAGAATAGGGCTCAAGATTTCTCCCTGCAAGACCCCTTCAGTAATGGCAAATTTCTCTGTAAAATCACCCCCTAGCTTCACATGTGCTGAGGCATTGTCATAAATATCTTTCAAAACACGTATAATTTTTGCGCTGAGGCCCAGACTGAACAGTTTCTTCTACAGCAGTTTGTGAGGAACAGAGTCGAAGGCTTTTTTAAAATCGATAAATATTGCAAAAACCACATTACCCGGCAACTTTAGTTGCATTTGAATTGCCGTCAGAAGAGCGAAAATCTGGTCCTCACATCCTCTGTTCCTCCTGAACCCTGCCTGACATTCCTGGCGGTCTCCCGCCAGGTAGTAAAGGTGTCCGCTCGGCGCAGTACCCATTTTCCAGGTATAGTATCTAAGAGGTCTGCGTGTCCCGCTCCATTTACGGAGGCATTGGAAAATATTCTCAAAATTTTCATGAGAAATTGCTTATATTTATTTATTTTTAATGAGAATAACTGCATTGTTTGCAGCTGTAAATTCATAAAATATTGTTCTCCACGGAGGTAATCACTCAATTTACAGGTGAAATTTCCGAAGCAAATTTTTCGGATAGGAAAATTTTGGAATATTTTCTGTAGCTGTATAAATTGTCGCTTGACATTTTTTTGTCGATACGAATCAATTGTTCATCTTGAAGGAATCTCAATTTGAAGGACTCCGAAAGGATGATTTCACGTAAGAAAAAAATTCAGTGGCAAAGCGTCAAAACGATTCAAGTCGATTTCAGTTTCTCCTTAGTTTTTGCACAATATCTCGGAATATATGGAGATAGGAAAATTTTTGTAGGAACATTTCTTGTAGAGTGGAGCGAAATCTACAGAAGAGGTACCTATGGAAATTTTGCAATCTCTAATATTTTACGAGGTATTCCTCGAAAATTCAGCTGAGAGCTGATCTAAGCCGACTTGAATTTTTCTTAGAATTGACGAGCCCTGGGAGTCAATAATTCAAATGGTGTACGAGAAAATATGACCTGAAGATCTGCAAAACCTTCATGACTCATCTCTAGGTAATTTATAATAAGGAAAGCCTATAGCATCGCCCGTTCTCCACCTCAGTTTTGGGGGTGAAGCCCTCGACTACTTTGTTCTCGTAGTGAAATAGCCTCAAATGAATTTCTCGTATGCCCTATGCATTGGAGGTCAGTCAAGGGAGAACTTCTGAAGCGTCAACATCAGAGTCACTGCCAGTTTAACGTATACTTCACGGTGAAGATCCATAAAACCCAACACATCGAAATATGCCGGAGACGCGACAACATAGAGAGGTTCCATTGGTCGGTTACGCGAGACCAGGGATTTGTGATAACCGATTGCCTACAAACAGGCAGGTTCTGGAATGTTACTTCTATCATACGAGATATAGTACACCAAAACTTAATGCTCGCGAAGCTTTATAGTGTGCTGTGCGGAAATGTGCGATTTTCTGGGAATATGCGGCGATNAATGCTCGCGAAGCTTTACAGTGTGCTGTGCGGAAATGTGCGATTTTCTGGGAATATGCGGCGATTCCGATGATTAAAGAGTGTCACGCAATCACTAAGTTGGAAAAGTTAGTCAAGTCTTATAAAACGATCCTTAAGTACGGTACTTTGAGAGACACGAATGTGAATTATAAAGTGAAAGAAATAGATTTTAAATGTTCGTTGAATGAACTCTTCGATATTGCTCATCAAACGCAAGTGAGAGTAATGAAGAACGCAGCAGCAATGACTCTATTGAATCTCCAACGAGAGAAGGGCCGAAGTGGTTGTTTAGACATAATTATTGACACAGAGACGTGGACTGTTAGTGATACACAGGAAGCAGAGGACGAGGAAGAAACCGAGTCATTACAAGAAGGTACGTTGATAAAATAATCATTCATTCTGACTCGATTCATTCAACGTACTTTATTGGCTTTAGAGGTGAATAATCAAGTTTTTTATCATATCAATGTTTTTCGTCAATTCGAGTAGGAATGAAAAAAATTACATGTATATTATTTCGGGGATATCTCAGGAACGAACGAGGTTTAAAGAATTTATCAGAAGAACTTTTTTGTAGCCAACGAAATTTTCAAAAAAAAATCTCTGCGAAGAATTCTTCAGAACCTACCTCTTCCTGAGATATTATCAAAATAATCAATCAAGAGGAAGATGAGAGAATAAAAAATTGAATTGATATTCTTCCGTAAACATCGCAGGAATGAGTAGGTTCAGAAGAATTTATCAGAGGACTTTTTTTATGGCCACCGAAATTTCCCACAAAAAATTTCGATTGACAAATTCCCATCAACCTAATTATTTCTGAGATATGGGAATTAGTAGGGAAGCGGTGTGAAACGATTTAAGTCGACTTAGCTTTCAGTTGAGTTCTCAATGAATATCGCGGAATATATCGGAGATAGCGAAATCTTTATAAGAATCTCTTATGTAGATTTCATTCGTCCTCAGAAAAAATATCTTTGGCAAAATTTCGCTATCTCCCTTGGATTCCAAAATATTGTGTAGAAACTGAGTCAACTTGAACTATTCCACTACATGGCTATTGAATTTTCTTCGNCTATTGAATTCTCTTCACGGATCTCAATCTAATTCTCATGCATTTATTTGATTTTATAGCTCTGCCGGTGGAAATTGCGATGGATCCCAACAATTATGTGTTCAACGAAGACGAAGAAATTGAAGAAATCCTGAGGCACATGACAGTGAGTACTGACGATAGTGAAGGATCGGATAGTGACTATGAAGTGGAATTGTTGTCGAAGAAGCCCAGACTCCAGATTATAACAGGTGACATCACAGCCATTTTGGATAGAGCCAAAGTTAGCGATCGTATGGCTGCACGAGTGTTAGCAGCCATTTTAATCACAGCTGGTGTAACTCTGGAAGATGTCCACTTGAGCCGCGAAACTATCCGGCGAAATCGGCGAATGCAGCGCGAGTCGCTCAGTAATACAATCCGAGACAATGCGAAAACGGGATTGTCCCGTATCCGATGTATTCACTGGGACTCAAAACAAATGTCAGCGCCGGAAAATAAGTTGAAAAAAATTGATCGTCTTCCAGTCCTGGGATCAGGCTATGAGTGGTACCAATTACTTGGTGTGGCCAGTATTGAACGAGGAACTGGGGAAGCGCAAGCGAAAGCAGTGTACCAATGCTTGAAGGAATGGAATATGCTCGACAATGTATGTGCTATGGTCTTTGACACGACGGCGAGTAACACGGGCAACTTCAATGGTGCATGCATCTGGCTTGAAGAATTACTTGAGAGGGATCTTCTGTATTTAGCGTGCCGTCATCATGTTTTCGAACTCCTCTTGAAGGCAGCTTTCGAATCAGCTATGGGTTGTACTTCTGGGCCTGACGTTCTCATTTTCAAGAGATTCCAAGGACAGTGGGACACCATAAAGAGAGAAGAATTTTCCCCCGGAGTCGATGATGTCGCAGTAAAGGAGGCTTTATTAAATAAAATGGGAGATATTCTTGCTTTTGCTGAAGAACAACTGGAGGTTAGTTACAATATATTATTTATATGGAATTGAAGTATCCATATTTCTTCTCGTTATCAATGTTCTGAAGTTGAAATTTCGCAATCCATTAAACACCGTCTTTTTTTCTGTTTTCTGTATAGAATAAAACTATTAGAAGAGACTACAGGGAGTTTCTAGAGCTGGTGGTGATATTCCTGGGTGGAAATTTGGTAGGAGGTAACCGTTTCCGCGCTTTGGGCCCCATTCATCATGCTAGATGGATGTCCAAAGCAATCTACTCGCTGAAGATCTTCCTGTTTAGAGATCAATTCTGCTTGATGTCGCAGGAGAAATCAGGTCTAATCGATACATGCAGTTTTATTGTCCTTGCGTACCAAAAGGCTTGGTTCACCGCCTCAAATGGAGTCACAGCTCCAAACAACGATTTGAAACTGTTGAAGCAATTAGCACAAAATGCTAGTTCTCCCACTAGTCGTGTTTCATCGAAGGTTTGGAGGGCTGTATTTGACAAGTTCGTAACCCACCTTTGGTACTTATCAGAGGAATTGATTGCTTTCGCGTTCTTCGATGAGAACGTGAGTGCAGAGTGTAAGAGAAAGATGTGCCAGGCCATCAGATCTCGTTCTGCTCTCAATGATAGTCGGGAGACAAGGAGAACAGGAATCAAGGATCCAGCATCGATTTCAGAGTTGAATTTAGATGCATTCGTTACAAAAAATACTGTGAGGTTTTTTGAAATCTTGAAACTAGATTATAGTTTTCTGGATAGTGATCCAGTAACATGGGCAGAAAGAGACGATTTTGGGACAGCTCTCAAAATTGTCAAAGCTCTCCATGTTATAAATGATATTGCAGAAAGAGGTGTGGCTCTTGTCAGTGAATACAACGATCTGCTCACGAAAGATGAAAACAGTAAACAAAATTTAATGCAGGTTATTGAATAAATTCCGAGAAGTATCTTCGGGCTGCACGAAAGAAGATTTGGCGTTTTCATTAGAGAACTATCTGAAAAATCCGCTGACTTAACCAGTGAAAATTGGACCATTAGTATATACAATTTTCAATATCACACTGTAATATGATTATATTTTACTCTAGTGTCAAAAAATAAACAAATTTCAAGTAGAAACTCAATGAATCTCTCGCCTAATTTATTTGATTTCCTATTTCCTATCCTCATCAATTGGTTCAACTCAATCCTATTCTCTCTTGAATTAATTGGGAGTTTCAAGTTCAATTTTGAAACTTGTAGGGGCTTCTTTTTTAACTCTCGAGGAAAGAGAGACAAGGCTGGATAGTCCATACGCAATAACCCCTTCCCGTGGGCACTACGAGGTCAGGGGGAACATTAAACGTTTTTCTATGTTATTCGGGCTGGAGAAGCCGAATATGTTGGTATTTTTCACCTAGCCCTGCGCAAACAAAAGTTATTAACAATTCAACATTTCAATCAAAGTTTTCTCAAAGATCGCCTCCTCGCACTCCGCGTGCCGACGAACTGGTCAGTAGGGTTAAATGCACATATCGCAGTAAATCATTGAGATACGATAAAAATGTAATAGATTCAATTTATGTAATTTTAATAGAGGAACATTTTATAACTGCACTTTTTTTACGTATCTCCAATAGTTTTCGAGAAAACTTTGATTGAAATTTTGAATTGTTAATAACTTTTGATTGCGCAGGGCTAGGTGAAAAATACCAACATATTCGGCTGTTCCAGCCCGATTAACATGGAAAAACGTTCAATGTTCTCCCCGCCTGCTTAGTGCCCACAGGAAGAGGGTATTGCGTATGGACTAGAATTGACAACAGGAAAACTTCGCTTTAAATGAAGATATTTTCTCCATTCAAGTTTTGTCGGATTCGTTATCGAATGTGGGATTTCGTTGTGTGAATTCCGAATTGAAATCACGTAAAAATTCAAAATTTACACATAAAAAATGAAAGACCGAGTACGATTTATTGACCATAAAAGGGTCAGTCCCGTCCGAGGAGAAGTCTGGGCGGCTGGCTGACCCTCTCCGTTTCAGGTATATGACCTCCATAATGACACTGGATAATCCGAGCACTTGTCGCTGTCCGAAAGTTGGACAATTTTCTTTTGCATTTTTCATCGACTCAGAATGACACAAACCACTTCCAGCTTTTGGATATGATAATCAGATAGTTGAACAATTGTATAAACGAAATTAGAAGGTGATNGGGGGGGGGGGCAAAAATGGATCATCCAGATCCCTGGGCCTAGCTAGTACCCACTTAAGTTTCACTGACGAGGCTTGGACATTGGGATCAACCTCAGAGGCTAGGAAGCCGGACCCACCAACAACAACAGAAAGCAAGACCGGAAAGTGGTCTGAGGCAAAAATTTCATCGGCAATTACAAGGCTATGAACGAGGTCCAGCGCTGCTACGTTTACCCAACAGAGATCAACGGTGCTAGAACCGAGGTGTTCACTAAAGCTAAGTTGCCCAGGACAGTCCCCTAGGGTTCTACCATTCAGCGCAAACAGACCATTCTCACTCATCATTTCCATCAACAAATGCCCTTCTTTATTTTTTACACTGGCACAAAACACCCGATTACTCAACACCACCGATTCTTGGACCAATTCTGCCGGGATTACGTCGTAAATCTGCCCAATCCTGCCGTTGAAATCTCCCTCAGTGATGAGGGGTTCATCACCGAAACTTTCCACCCCGCCGCCGATCGTCACCCGCAGTAGGTCGATGACACCTTCGTATTGGTCTGTTTTATTGTACGGTGGAATGTAAAAAAACGCCACCGTGAGGTTAGAGCCATCAATGCTGAGGCGAGCAAAAATCCAGTAGCTGGCGACATCCACAATCATCAACTCAATGCTACGCTCAACAAGCAGCAACAAACCCCCACTGCCTCGACCTCTGTCTGCCTCCCTTGAAGCGTGGCTCCACACACAGGTGTAATTGTCTCCAATCCAGTGTAGTAAAAAATTTGGGTTGGATTCCAA
>NW_021680684.1:187992-188538 GCF_001412515.2 Diachasma alloeum | reverse complement strand
AAACGGGGGTTGAAGGATGGGGAATTTAATTCTCCATCGAACAGCATTGGTTTCATTCCTTAATGTTAGTTAGAAACAGAGATACGATTTTTTAATTAGCGGGCGAGTTGTCGGAAGTCACTGCGCCGAGAAAACATTAGGTTTTTCATAGCGCCGCGAGTTTCGTCGCAGTTATTATTTTTTCATTAGAGAGATTGAGGAATGAAACGGGGGTTGAAGGATGGGGAATTCAATTCTCCATCGAACAGCATTGGTTTCATTCCTTAATGTTAATTAGGAGCAGAGATACGATTTTTTAATTAGCGGGCGAGTTGTCGGGAGTCACTGCGCCGAGAAACCATTGAGTTTTTCATAGCGCCGCGACTTTCGTCGCAGTTATTATTTTTTCATTAGAGAGACTAAGAAATGAAACGGGGGTTGAAGGGTGGGGAATTTAATTCTCTATCGAACAGCATTGGTTTCATTGCTTAATGTTAATTAGGAGCAGAGATACGATTTTTTAATTAGCATGCGAGTTGTCGGGAGTCACTGCGCCGAGAAACCATT
>NW_021680684.1:124613-185636 GCF_001412515.2 Diachasma alloeum | reverse complement strand
TTTCAGGGCCACAAAATGATAAACGTGGAAAATTTAATAAAGCTAATGAATCTTGTTATATTTGCAAAATGTATTCTCTTGTACTGGAGACGATTGCACCCGCGATTTGCGGGAAATTGGATTTTCCTGTTGTTACCCTCGCAGTGTTTCACCCTTACCCTTGTGAATCTTACGGCATTTGATCCTCCCTTTCATGACTTTTAACCCTCATGACGTATTTCTGAGAATAAATTCTGAAATTTCGAATATTTCCTTTTCTATGTACAAATGATAAATATTGTGGGATTGAAAATTGAAAAAAATTATAAAATATTTAATGGAATTGCAATTTTCCGGTCGTTATAACGACAAAAATGCTTAAACACTATTAAAACTTAGGAAACTTTCTTATTAAATCTTAAAGTCCCTGAAATCTAATAAAAAATCTAATAAAAAATAAAGTAGAATTTTGAAAATGAATAGGAAAATGCAATTTCGCAATAGGATAAGCAATTTCATAGACGAATTGATCCCAAACCGATTTCAAATTCACTTTCAATATTTTTATCAAACTTTTGCTCAATTTTTAAAGAATTTTTAACAGTAAACTGAGCTCTCCATTGTTATTAAATATTATTAATAACTAAAATGTTGAAAAAAATAATAATACCATCAATTTCATTCCTTTTAATTAATTAATTGAGAGTTCCATCGCGGAATTTAATTTATCGGGTATTATTTACGGGCGTTGAGCCTGTGCGGTAGTGGCGGGGACCCGGGGAGTGCGCGAGGGAGCTGCGCACGAAATTGCCACGCGTGGGATTTTTCCCCTCATCTGGCATCACTGAGTGGGACTGCTACTGCCGAGTTACCCACGTACCCAACTCACATTCACCGACAATTTGATCGGGTCGCCACCTTTCCCGTGGGGTACCAACTAACTTTCTTGGAGTCAGTCAAACCCCCCGATCCGGGCCTCTACTCAGGTCTATCCTCTTTGGGTAGAACCATGCTTCTGAATATTATAGAGAGGCTGTCGATAACCTGTCGCCTTATTTGGAAACCCGCCCAGCTCTGTTTGGGGAGAAGGGCCAACGTACCGGCGTTCCAATTGGGCGATTCTAGAGGCGCTATCGACTTAGACTAGGGACCAACGGCTAGGTGAGAGGACTAGCGCCCCCTCGATTGCCGTCGAGCTGATTGGTAGTGGTGGGGTATCGGATGATCCACCGCCGCTGAGATGTTCAGACTAGGGGGAGAAGGCCATAGGAGATTTCGAGACAGTCGGTGACAGACACTACAGTCGAGCGGATTGTTTTCCGGCAACTCGGCACAGGCATGAGTGGCATCGATCCATAGTGGATCATGGGGGAACGTTGTTAGGACAAGATACGAAACAGCGAGAGAATGGGACGCTTCCGCGTCTCAAATAGAATGACTGGATTACTTTGAGGACGTGGAATGTTTTAATTCCATGTTCTCAAGGAGCCATCACTTCGGACGAAAGAAGTGGTGTTGGCGTGGATCCGTGGGTCGGGAGTTAGGTCGACTCCTGGAGGCCCGATCGCACGTGCCTCCACCACGAGTAATCTGGGTGTTGGCCCGCGATGATAGTGCTTTTACCGAGCATTGAGGATGAGTTGGGGTGGGCACAGGTGGTTGAGAAAGAGTCTCCGGATACCTGTGTCACATGTGCCTCTCAATATTCGGCGCTCCGAGGAGTGAGAAGGATTCGCAGTTAATTGTCAACTTCTCCAGAGTTGAGCCACTCTGGAGAGAAAGGAAACACGTCAGAGGAATGGAAACATTCTCGGCGAAAGACATATGGAGAAATGTCTCCTGAAAGATACCCTTTATCGAGATCTCTCGGCTGCAAAGACGAAAATCGACCGAGTGAATTACTCCTAAAATGGTAGACCGCGCCCACTCTACCGTATTACTCTGATGCTGGCCCGGCATAGTTAGTCCCGCCACGAGAAGTCCTCAGGGTAGACGAGTTATTCTCTGAGACCGGTTTACCGTCGGATTTTCCGTGAAAATCCAACTAGCGCCCAACATAATTCAGCGATACAGAAGAAGCCCAATCTAGTTTGGAATATTTGCTGGTGAAGCACCGGCAAAAATCCCTTATAAATTATAACAAGCAGAGGTTGAAGCCGATCCGACAGAAGCCATTTAATTGTTACTTTGTGTGTTATTACTTTTTTAATTTTTTTATTTCTACCAATTTCATTGGTAGTATGGTTCCGATCAGATCCGTAACAATTGCATTCGAAAAATGTGGACATCCGTATGAAAAGGCACAGCTTTGTCGATTTGGTGTTATGTATACTCTGATAATATTGATAACATTCCGCACATTTTGGGCCCAAAATGATCTTCATGGGGTCAAAAATGACATGGTTGGAAAAGATGGAAAAAACAATTTAACATTGGTGCAAATGGGAGTTGCTGATACAAAAACGTGAATATTTCGGAAACTAGAATCGACGAAGTTGTCCCTTTTCATGTGAACGTCCACAAAGATGAAGTTTGGCAACCATGGCTGTATGTAAACATATACAGCGCCACCTTTCTGATCGTCAATTTCAAAAAAATCGAGTAATTGAGTGGCTAAAGTGATTTTTTTTTTAATTCAATTTTTGTCAATTTTTGCCTTAATGAGGATTTTGCACAGAGTTAACTCTGTGCAAAATTAAACCCGAGTTGGCCGACAGTTTTTAAGAGAAATTTGTTTTTAAATTGTTTTTCGCAAATATCTTAAAAATCAGTAGACCAGTTTCGATTTTTTTTCTTGCAAAATATTCGACGCGATCCCCTTTACCTAGAGCAATTGAATATATAGCCGTTAAATCATAGTTTTTAACATATTGTCGTTTTGATATTTTGATATTTTAAAAGTCGTATTTAACAAAAAGAGTACGTTCAGAATGGACTGAGCTGACAATGTTGTGAATTTTTTCACCTTGATTTCAAATCGGGAAGGGGATTACTTAGAAGTTGGCTACGACATAACGTAAGTATTATTATCTTTTCCAATCATAAATGAGCATAAATATTAATATATAATTTTTTCTCCATCCAATGTTCATATACTGTGACAAAAATCGAATTTTAGAGGTTAAATACGAAAATGTGACGCGATGAGAATTTTAGAGGTTAAACATTACGGGGTCGGAATCTTTTCTTCATAGAGTGACGTTTTTGTTCACTCATTCCCCAAAAAAAGAAAAAATTTAGAGAACATCTATATTAAGTCAGGGAATAAGAATAGATGAACATGTTTTTTTTTACATTCCAATCCTAGGAGTCATCAGCGGGAGGGAGAGGGATGGACTCACTGATGTCCCCTGAAACCAAGCTCCTGTCTAACTCATTCTTACGAATCTCGTTGGCAGATCGCTCAGAATGGTGTTTTGGGGTGGCTACGATGACGCATTCCTCCAGAATGCCATCGGGCAGGTATTCATTGCATTTTTTAAAAATTTCATTAAAAAAATGTTCAGTCAAAAATATTTCATTCGGTAAATCAAATGAAATTTTTTTTTTCTTTACAACTCTTTCTATTAAGATTTTTATTACAAAATTCCTCAGCCCAAATTTCCAGATTTTTCTTCATCATTCCAATGAGAGATAATAAAGATTCAGATTCAGATTCAGATTCAGAGAGAAGGAAAGAATCTAGAAGAAAAAATATTTAAAAAAATTGAAAATTAATGTCAAAGAATTTCTACAGAGAATATTTCACTTGCATATTTTTCCATTCACGGAAGAATTTAATTGAAAAATTTAGTTCATTAGAAAATTTTAGCGGATTTCTCTCGAACATATATTGAATAGTCTATTAATTTTCCGCCAAGTCTATTGAAATGTTCGGTAGCTTTTCTTCCTTCTTTTTTTCATGAGAAGAAAAGTTCGATACAAAATTTCTTATACAGTGAATTAAAAAAAAAAGATTTAATTGCATCATACAACTTATTCTATTGAGAAATATTTACATTAAAATTTCCTCTGCTCAAGATTTTCAATTTTCCTTGATTTTTTCAATGAGAAGAAAACAATGGAACAAAAAAATGAAAAATTTATAGGACAGAATTTCTACAGAAAAGTGTTCAATTGTACATTGCTGGAAAATTACATTGGATCTCTCTCAAGTTTTTTTTTAACATTCTATTAGTTTCTGTTGATTCTATTGAAAAGCTAGGTAGCTTTCCTGTGCTTTTTTTCGATTAAAAAAAATATTGAATAAAGCATATTTCATAGAAGTTCAACAGATGGAGTTTTTACGAATGTGGCAGAAAATACTTTGTAGATCTAATGATGTAGGATATGTGACCTTTCAATATTTAATTATTCTAATTTCCTGAAAAGGGGATTAGGGCAACCAAATAAGAAGGACAAATGAGGGATAAAGTTAACTGATTATTTATATTTCTATCAATTTACAATAAAGATCATCGTTAGATGCTTGAAATCCCTTTTAACTCTGATCTAGGGACAAGGGTAAGGCCAGGCAAATTTTGTACACGTATTAAAGGGAGATTCTAATGGATAATAAAGGGGGAGATTCTAGGTGTATCGAGGCGATAATAACAATGTAAAGAAAATATGATAATTGAATTAACTGGGGGAAAAACAACCAAGTGTGGCGCACCGTTGAGGGGGGGGGGGATGGAAAGAAATAATGTTCGAGGCGAGGGGGAAATGAGGGGGACAACTCGTACTCACGTCGACTTCTGGGTGCATTTCGCACGTGCGTCTATCCTCCCAAAAAAGCACAGAACTTCTCCAGAAAAGGGCCTTCGTTCCTACTTTTCATTTCCTGGGCACCAATGTAGCTTAGGATGAGCTCAGAGTCTCCAACAATCTCTTTCTGATTAATCCGGGACGATTTCCGCAAATAACGGGCTTCGTTGCTTTGCACTATGCACACGTGGTAACACTCGGGGCAGCTGGCTTACGAGTGCCAATTCTCTCGTTCTCCTTCGTCTCCTTCGTTCCCTTCGTGAGGACTCGCTTATCGAAGTCCTTTGGATGATTTTCGTGGGGAATCGGGACCAATTAGCTGGAGTGAATGATGCCCGCGATCACGGTCCAGGGATGTGTCACATAGGGAATTATCGAGGGCGGTAAATGGTCGAGGGTTTCGCATGGGAGGATTCCAGGGCGACGGCTCCTTCAGTCACTCAGTAGGGCCGGAACTGTTGCCTTCCTTCGGCTGCAGTCACCGTTGAATCCAGGGGCGATTGTGGAGGGGTAATGAGGGGAATAGCTAGGGGAAAGGTACCCAACGGCGACGGGATTTACGTTTTAGGGGGCTGTATATGTTGGGCAAAAAATGTAAGTAAAAATAATAATAAATAAATGAATATGCCTCGTCACAGATAGTATGATTAGACTATTACTACTTTTGTCTATTCTCATTCAGAACGTAGCTGTAACTGGTGCTTATGTCACCATCGTGGATCATCGCTTTATTCACTCGGACGATCCAGATCGACGACCAGCGGATCTCAATATTAATCCTTATATATAAAGAAGAGCATCGAGAAACTGGAATGAGCACTCGAACAGCCCTCGAATGAGAATCGATTGTAAAAAAAGTCGAACTCGAAACTCGAACATGAGAACAAGCTTCGATAAGATCATCAACAGATGGCATTGCTAGGGAAATGGGCGCGAATTTCAAAAAATATTTCTTATCGGAAATAGAATACAAGTACATTATCTTATAGCTAGGTAAATTGATGTATATGTTGTGTATTATAAATATGAAACGGAGCCCCTTCATCTCAACTGAAATAGTAATGCAAGGGGGGGGGGAGAATAAAAAAATAAATTTCAGGGCGAAAATTTTTTTTCACCGAATGATTTTTTTGACCCGTTGAATACTAATATGGAGGTTCCCAAGTCAAAATCCTGTGAGATTTTTTGTTGTTAACGAATCAGTAATAAACAATTGGAAAGCCAACTTTTCCGATGAGAATTTTTTTTCCGTAGAACATACCTGATTTCAACGGGGGTAAGTCTTCAAACATTTGTCCGTTGTGACGAGGCATATTCATTTTTTTAAAATTATTTTTATGCATATTTTTCCCCAACACACACTGCCCCCTAAAACATAAATTCTCGCCACCGTTGGGTACCTCTTCCCTCGCTTTTCCCCTCATCGCCCCTCTACCCCCGCCCCTGGACATCACGAAGACATCAGTCGAAGGAAGACATCAGTTCCGGCCCCACCCGATCAATTGGAGAAGCCATCGTCCCCTGGAAATTCCCCATACTGGACCGCCGAATATTCAACACCTGCAATAATCCCTTGTGAGACATCCCTGGATTGTGGTTATCGTCACCACTCACCCGTGCTGATTGGCCCCGATTGCTCCCGAATTAAAAACCGAAGGACATCGACACCTGACGAACTCCCACGAATCGCGAAGGAAAAGAAAAGACCGTCACTCCTAAGCCAGCTGCCACGAGTGTTACCACGTGTAAATAGTTCAAAACAAGAGAGCCCATTATTTGCGGAAGTCGCCCCGGATTATCAGAAAGAGGATTTTTGGAAACCCTGAGCTCATCCCAATCTGCATTGGTGCCCATGAATCGAGGAGTAGGAAGGAAGGCTCTTACCTGGAGAAGTTCTGTGCTTTTTGGGAGGATAAACGCACGTGCTAAGTGCACCCGAGAGTCGAAGTGAGTACGAGTTGTCCTCCTCATTTCCCCCTCGCCTTAAACAGTATTTCTTTCCCCCCCCCCCCCCAACGGTGCGCCACACTTGGTTATTTTTCCCCCCGTTCATTGAATCATCATACGTTGTCGTCTTCCCCTCGATACACCTAGAATCTCCACCGTTGTTACCCATTAGAATCTCCCCTTATTATGTGTACAAAAGTTGCCTGGCCTTACCCATGACCCTAGATCGAAGTAAAAGGCATTTCAAGCGTCTCACGATGATCTATACTGTAAATTAATGGAAATATAAATATTCAGTTAATTGTATCCCACATTTGTCCTTCTTATTTAGTTGCCCGAATCCCCTTTTAGGAAATTATAATAATTAAATAGTAAAAGGTCACAAATTGGCGCCCGACGTGGGGTTAGGCGCTAAAAATTGAGCGTATTATTTTTCTCCCCCCTAGTCACCCCCCTAAAGTCGCATTCCGTTCCCTTTGCGTAGCTCACTGTTGCGGGTTTGTTATGATTGCGTAACGCAGTTACAGTCACCCGATACACTCATCCCTATTTTATATGGTGCATTCTCGTTGGAATATATTCTCCTCTCGAATTATTTTTCCTCTCGAATTTATTCTTATATCATTGTGTGCCCTCGAATCTATTCCCCCTGTACCCCCCCCTCCCCCTCGAGTACTAACTTCGTCATTCCCTCGGATTTTATTTCTGGTCTCCCACTGTTCCCACAAATTGTATAAATCCCCTCATACCACCCCTCGTCATCCACAAATTCTCCCGTCGTTTTTTTTTCTGAATTTAAATAAGTGGTAGATTGAACTTAGGAGCCCTTTTAATATTTCAGAATGGAATTCCATACATCTGAAAAAGAATTTGTTGAGTTGAAAGTACGTTGGACAATCGGTCCCACTTTTCGGTTGGTCAGTCAAGTAATTTTTTTCATTGCAATACAAGCACTAATCTCATATTTTGTAGTTCATTTCAGTGACAGTAAATGGAACCCCCTCTCAATTTTCGATGTCAGTCGGTTGAAAGACCTTTTCATTATCTTCGGTTATTTTTTCATGATTCGAACCCCCGCGACCCCATCACCTTCGACAGCGACCCCACCATCTCGACAATTTTCTCCTCTACCGTTACGACTGCGGATCCCAAAAAGGAACAAACTTGCCCCCAGTACGGCAAACCCAATTGAATTGACCCTTGATAATGATAATAAGAGAATTGAGCTTGAGACCGCGCATAATCGGCCGTTGCATACCTCAAGTAGAAGCATCCCAACTAGTCCTACAAACAATACTCCTACGACCGTGACTCCATTCTTCACTTCCCCTCGTGTCCCAACATTATCCCCTAGCCCCCTTCGACCCTTGCAGCCCTCGACAACCCATATTTCCCCTCATGCTGCTAGTCCCAAGGCCGAAGGCACCCCTTTACATCTATCCCCACCCCCATTGCCGCAGAAGCTGTCATTTACGGCTCTCGCTCCCATAGAGATTACCCCCTTTGCCGCCCCTCTCCCCCACCAGCCATCTTTGCACCCCTCTACGCATCATCCCCTCTCTCATACTACCCCTAAAGCAGTCATATTTAGAGACCGGACCTCGGCAGACCTTTCAATTAGAGAATTGAAAGTCAGTGAAATTTTTAAACGAGAAGGAATTACGTATTCAGGGGCCAAATAAGAGGACCCCTACATTTTTCTTAGAGAAATCGAGGATTGGCGGGTAGCCAATAACCTCAGTGAGGAAGAAACCCTTCGTGCCCTTTTTGCAGTATTCAAGGATAATGCGCGTACCTGGTATCGCCTCGAGTATCCCCACATCCTTTCATACGAACAGTTCATATCATCTTTCAAAGCCACTTTTCGCCCCATTGGTCATGAAGAGAGTACATGGCAAGACATTTATCGTCGTACTCAAGCCCCCCAGGAAACTTCGGGATTATACTATTTGCATGCGAGGACTTTTCGCAAATTTGGACTACCCACCACCCCTCGAGAGACAATTAAACATTGTTTACACTCAACTCCACCTCCAGTACACTAAACATATCAATCGTGACAGTTTCACCACGTATGCCCAGCTACTGGCTCGAGCTCATCAAGTCGAGTGGACCGATAGAAATGCCCTATGGTACAGACCTCCTCCCTCTGCTGAAGAAAGCAATGTCCCCGTACATGCTTATATTCCTCACGTAGCAAAGAGTCAGATACCCTCCCCCCATCACCTGAGTTCATCCACTATCCCCGCACTGATGGATCCCATTATTCCTCGACCCCCTAGCCTCAACCCACGAAACATGAGTCCCCTGGACCCCTTTAGTAATTATCGATACCATTCATCTGATCAGATTGTGCAAGAGTGCCCTATCAGCCCCTATGTCAGCTCCCCTCGAAGGGTCCCTAGAAATCGGAATCAGTTCTGTAAAACCACCTGCCCTCGTACAAAGACGCTTTATTCCCCTCGGCAAAAATATCGTCAAAAAATCGACGGAACCACAAGAACAGAACGAGAAGCGCCCATTCACGAACCCCCCCCCCTCAGCCCCTCATTCTACACTACCCCCACACATAGCCCTCGCAATCTCACCCCCTCCTCTGAGTCCCCTACCCACCACACGGATGAAGTAAATTTCCATACCCCGCTTATTTTCGCGAGTAACACCCCCATCGACCCTTCCCCTACCCCAGAGTATATAAAGAGGTACCGCGAAACGTTAAGGACAGAGTAGAAAGATGATGATAGTCCAGCAGAACACTCTGACAAACCCATATATTTTTTACCCCCAGGACAATCCGAGATTTAAACTGAAGAGATTTATCTCGAATTGCCCCTAGAATGGACAGTAAACTCCTAAGTTCCCCATAGGACCCCAAGATACCCCCAGAGAATTCACCCGGAGAACCCAGAAAACCACCCCATGTCCTCTTTACCCCCGGGACCATGACCAACTGGATCTGAAAGAAAGGCTTAAAATATTCAGAGAAAGTTAGGAATGCCCTGACACACCCTATTTGTAAAGTAACATAATGATTCTCCATTCCGAGATCACAATTAAGTAGTATTGAGCGTACAATATTTTCCCCAGTGCCCCGTAATCGTAGCTATAAAAATTGATACCCCAGGACGTGAGATACCTAGTAATCAGTCGGTGCAGTAAGTGCAGGACTGGAATAAGTTCCCCCGAGATCTATAATTATTATTATATAAAATTACTTGTGGACAGAATTTTCATTAGTTTAGGTTCTAGTAGTCATATCCCCCAACCCCTCGAAACCCATAAGGAGCCCTCAGCTCCCCAAAAATCGAATCCTCCCCCCTTGACGAATCAAATACTCCCCTTGACCCCCTGGTTGCCCTCAGACTGGCCCTATTCCCCTAGATTTTACCCCTCTGACACCCTCCCTAGCCCAAGATATCCCCTCGTCCTTCTGAAGACGATTAGTGTAGTTTTCTTTCCTTTTGTTACCCAAAGGGCCATTGAATAGTATTTTTTGAGTTATTTTGTTTTTTTTTTAGATCATATTATTATTATATTCAATTAATTGGAAGTAAGGATGAGAGTGTTGTGGTACCTGGGCTGTTGAGCCAATGAAAAATATTTCGAGTTCGACAATTCAAAACAGAAATGATTATTAGTGAATAAGGGAAAATGTAGGGAGATACCCCGTATCAAAAAGAAAGAAACGATATTGTGTTCTTAATAGTTTTGAGCCTTCATTCCAGCCTCTCTTCTCCTGGAGCCATTGATCGGAGAGTAGAAGTATGAATCGTTCAATAGGGTTGTGGAAACCCTGTCTTCTCTATCTCCGGGACAGCTGTGACGAGGCATATTCATTTATTTATTATTATTTTTATACATATTTTTCCCCAACACACACTGCCCCCTAAAACATAAATTCTCGCCACCGTTGGTTACCTCTTCCCTCGCTTTTCCCCTCATCGCCCCGCTACCCCCGCCCCTCTACATCGCGAAGACATCAGCCGAAGGAAGACATCAGTTCCGGCCCCACCCGATCAATTGGAGAAGCCATCGCCCCCTGGAAATTCCCCATACTGGACCCCCGAATATTCAACACCTGCAATAATCTCTTGTGAAACATCCCTGGATTGTGGTCATCGTCACCACTCACCCGTGCTGATTGGCCCCGATTGCTCCCGAATTAAAAACCGAAGGACATCGAAACCTGACGAACCCCCACGAATCGCGAAGGAAAAGAAAAGACCGTCACTCGTAAGTCAGCTGCCCCGAGTGTTACCACGTGTAAATAGTTCAAAACAAGAGAGCCCATTATTTGCGGAAGTCGCCCCGGATTATCAGAAAGAGGATTTTTGGAGACCCTGAGCTCATTCCAATCTACATTGGTGCCCAGAAATCGAGGAGTAGGAAGGAAGGCCCTTACCTAGAGAAGTTCTGTGCTTTATGGGAGGATAAACGCACGTGCTAAGTGCACCCAAGAGTCGACGTGAATACTAGTTGTCCCCCTTATTTCCCCCTCGCCTTAAACAGTATTTCTTTCCATCCCCCCCCCCCCAACGGTGCNGCCACACTTGGTTATTTTTCCCCCCGTTAAGTGAATCATCATACGTTGTCATCTTCCCCTCGATACACCTAGAATCTCCCCCGTTGTTACCCATTAGAATCTCCCCTTATTACGTGTACAAAAGTTGCCTGGCCTTACCCATGACCCTAGATCGAAGTAAAAGGCATTTCAAGCGTCTCACGACGATCTATAATGTAAATTAATGGAAATATAAATATTCAGTTAATTTTATCCCACATTTGTCCTCCTTATTTAGTTGCCCTAATCCCTTTTTAGGAAATTATAATAATTAAATAGTAAAAGGTCACACCGTATTTACAGCGATTTTATCAATAAAATTTCATGAACAAATGATTTTTAAAGTATTTTTCAATATTATATGCTGAAAATGTTGACTGAAATTTTTTTTTGGATTTCACGTAGTTATATGGGTTTTTCATATGATACGTGAGTGATTTATAAAAAAATCTACTTCGTTAATTTTTTTTCAATTTGTTTAAATAAAAGACGAAAAATACCAATTTTCATTGAGAAAATTTTCTTTTCTGAATATCGCAGAGATTTTAGTGAAGATAAGTCCTTATGATTTTTGCCTTTAACTCGACTGTTTGTTGAATGAAAAATGATAAATAAATTCGTTGATCGTTGTTTATCACTTTTTATTTAACAGACAGTTGACTTGAGGGGAAATATCATGAGGACTAACCGTCCTTGAAATATCTTGAATCTTCAGAAAAAAAAGTTTTCCCATTAAAAATCGACTTTTTTTCATCTTTCGTTTAAACAAATTATTAGAAAAAAATAATCCAGTTTACAGGAAGTATATTTCTTCATGAATCACTTACGTATCATATGAAGAACCTATGCAATTATGGGAAATGCGAAAAAAAGTTCCAGTCAACATTTTCAGTAAACACTATTGAAAATACCTTGAAAATCATTTGTTCAATCAAATTGCTGTATCTCAGAAACTACTGGGCCGATTGAACTGAAACTGCGCCTAGAAATGCTCCAAAGTAATACCAATTATGTGACGAAATTTCAGATTTCAAGCTTCAGCTTTAGTCCTTTTTGTGTCATGATATATAAAAATTTTCGAAAAAATCGACACACACTTTCGGACACACATACATGGTCCTCAAATTTTGTAGTTTTTCGTTTCAGACCATTCTACATCATTTCCAAGCAAAATTAGCGAATCGAAAAATCGACCGATTACAATGCTTCCATTCGGAAGCAAAAATTACAAGAATTGCTGGATTTTATAGAAGGTTAGGAAAATTTCAGATTATTGATCGAAGGTACAAGTTCATGGAATAAAGGGAAAGGCGACGACTGAAAAATCTGGACTATAAGAAATTTTGGAATGAATGTTTTGCCCTTTGAATAGAATTCAGTTCAAAATTATATTGAAAATCTTATTCAGTGAGCCTAGAAATTCCACATTAATGCATCACTTATTGAAATATTGAAATTGAATAGGTAATGAACCGAGATGCATCGTTCTCATTAATCTAACACTCAGTACAATGAGAACGACGATGAATAATTAATTTTGATACAAACGAAAAAGGAAAAAAAGGAGAGCCGGCATAATGAAAGGGCATCAACGTCGCGGCTGCACTCTGATTGGTTGAAATGAGAATAAAGAAAATAATTTTTAAAAATACGAGAGAAACATCCAATGCTCTCAACAATTCCACAAATCCTTCGTGTTACATGAAAAAAAATTCATAAGATTTTGGAATCTTATGTAAAATTTGACTAAATTGCAGATGAATGATCCAAGTTTCTGATTGATGGAATCCTTGACTGGAATTGTGAAGAAGATCATGAATAAGGAGAAAATACTCCGAATTAGTGAAAAGGCATCAGAATTTGTTGGATAATTTTCCTAGACAAATAATTGAATGCTTTTGCAGGGGAGTAAAGGGGGATGAAGGTGGAGGCAAAAAATTGAAAATTCTGGGTTATATTGAATTTCATGATTATTGTGTCAGACTCTGTAGGGAATTCCGACTTGAATTACAATTAAAATCGAGAATATAGATTCAGTGAGCACAGAAATTCAAAATTAAGAAATCACTCATTGAAATATTGAAATTGAACAGGTGGTAAACTGACATGCATTGTTCTCATTAATCTTAATATTCAGAACGATGAGAATGCTGATAAATGATTAATTTTGGAGAAAAAAGGAAGGAAATAGAAAAAAAAAAAGAAGAAAGCATAATAAAGGGGCATCAACTATATATTGCGGCGGCGCTAGTAATCTATATATTATTGATCTACCATGAACCAACGCTAGAAAAGAATCTTTAACTTTCAATCATTTTGACCATTATGGGCCATTTGATTCTTACAACTCTTTTGACATCTGTGTCATCTCTGAAGGAACAAGTTTGAATTTTAGAGTATTTTTTGGCGGGACCATTTTCAACTCCATATTGGCAGCACTTCCGGAGATGTCCGGCTCCACAATTTTCTGGGAACTATTACAATCATCTGGCAATACTGCAAATAAGTAAGAAATTGATAATAGTAATGAGTCTAAACGACGCCTGCATTCGATATTCGTAATTAGCAATGCTAAGAAGCAGCCTGCTTCATTTTCCGGCGCATTGCCCATATAAGGTCGACCTCCTGGTCTCTATTCTCCATGACATAGTATATGCAGTTACTAAAGTGGTCAGTGCTTTCCGTACAGCTCTTGTGCTTTGAGATGTACTGATTATATAATCAATTAATCAGTTAATTAATTCATTATCTGATAATCATCCAATCGCGGGGGGCGTACTGTGGACACCTCTTTCCATTAAAAAAATGCCAATCAGTTAATTGGTTGATTAACGGACAACCACGAATCAAACGAGGACACCCACATTGATCAAATCTTTCACCCGTCTACCGCCTTGCGAGCATATATTGATCAGGTTGTACATAGATCCTTTATCTAATAATTGCTAATTAATTAATTAACCCGCTCATTTAAAAATTAGCCCGCTAGTTAAACCGCGACCCGTAAATCGGATCGCGAGCCCGATTGCACCGCGATCCCAATTGCACAGCGATTAGTGATGCCGTCGAGATTACACGATAAAATTTTTTGATAGATCATTACGGTCAGAAAAAACATCGAAAATTTTGAAATCGTCGTCATCTCGAAAAACATGGGATCGGTGCATCTCATCACGATTTTGGGAGGACTTATCTTGCCTGGATCGTAACGATATACCGGCGATATAAAAATAGAAAAAACCGAAAAAGTCGAGACCTAGGCAAAATAACTGCTCAAAAAATCGTGAAGAGATGCACCAACCCAATGTCTTTCGAGATTGCAACGATTCCAAAACTTTTGATGTTTTTTCAGATAGTGATGATCTATCCAAAAAATTTATCGTGTAGTCTCGACGGCATCATTAATAGCAATTCCGATTACCACAACCGTTTCACCTACCCGGCCCCTCGCGAGGTCCCATTGGCCAGGTCTTCGGTAGACCGTGGACCCAAGACCCGCCTAATTCATTGTAATGTCCAAACATAATTTTTCAATCATTTTATTGGGAATTCATCATTGTTATAAAATTCGTATTATGAAATTGAGAAATGACCGACTTTAGTCGTCATTTCCCAATTTTATTCCCTCAACATACATTTTCCGCCCATAAAGTTGACGGAATCCAAGACAGCACAGTTAGACAGTTAGACAGTGCTGCCCACTTCCCTCCCATCCATGATAACTCTTCATCTATCGCAGTTAGGGGAAAAAGTTATACGATAAAAAATGTGTATTTTTACATAATAAATATCTTTTGTTTGGAATTTTTTTTCTATCCGCAACCGTTTCCATGATATGATCGATTAAACAATTGAAATGTTATAAATGAATAGACCTGACCACAACTTGTAAAAATCGACGTCGGATTCGGATTCAGCACTTCCGTTAACGTAAATTTCATAGATAAAATGTAATTTTTTTCCTAGCGCATACAGAAGTAGGATTAGCGTAGGGAGTACTATTTCCGTTTCCACTCTGAAAAATAGCTTAAACCAACTTTTTGGTAGCATAAAATTTTTGTGAATTTTTTCTGATTTTCAAAATGGGGCTTTCGTTAATTTACTTCAAAAATTGATAAAAAATTAAAGAATTGACAAAAACATCTGAAAAAAAATCAGGGTGGATTTTTCATCGAGTAGAATCATGAAAAAAAAAATGATACGCATCTAAGATGGTCAGGGTTTAAACCGGTCGAATTGACATGGAATACCCCATATGCAGTCTAATTTCTGACACTTATGAAGATTCAGCCGTCTGTATTCTATCTGGCATCTTAACTTCAGATGGCTGTTAAATATACCCGTATTGACACCCGTGTTCCCCGTTTGTGTGTTCGAAACGTAGGCAACTGAAGGAAGAATTTGTTTGTTTAAGTTTCTTTCTTTCTTGGATTTTTTGTTTTGCTAAAATTGCTGTGATGACCGTTAATGGCTGAGTTAGAAGGAGTTACGAAATGTCAAATACTTCATTTTTGCGGAAAATTTCCATTTTTTATCTGCGTATTTTCTTGACCCCTAGCGCGAACTTTTATCAGTACATTAGAAGGGTTTTTCGACGCGCGTTTATACAATATACATGCCACCAAGGCAAAAATAGAAACATTCGTTTTTTTTTTGCTGGAAGCTAGTTCCTTATAGATTTTAGTCAGCATTTGAATTTCCTACAAAAAATCACAGGAGTTTGTACTATCCACTCGACACTGCGAACGTTAGAAAGGGATAAAGAAAGCAACAAAAAGACAGATCTACATATTGAAAATATGTATTATAATATAATTGTTCTCTGAATTATAATATCATATTATTACTATCTCACTAAACTAAACCCCAACAAATAGTTATGTACGCCTCAGCGGATGTCGTAATCTATAAATGATCTGCCCCCTTCTTTCAGGTAATGAATTGGTGAAGTATTCATTATTGACCAATAACATTTTACAAAAAAATACAATCTTCTTGGAATTATCAGGAGCTCTAACGAAGATCCCACAATATCTGTATTGAGGCACTTTGGAGAACCGATTCTATTTCGGAAAATATCTTACCATATTTAAAAATAATTTTCTTCAGTTATTAGGAACTAATTCTTCATTCACTAAGATACGTCTGTTCATAATCTGATCCAATACCAGGTTAATAAAGTAACACATTCATACCTCAATAAAGTCGTAATATTCTATTCTACCAATCAAATTGACCTTTTTATGGATTTGTCTCTACAAATTTCCAATTAAATGTGTGAACATTGAAGTCTTCATAGTTGAATAATATTTTGTATATAAAAAGGCACGTGGTATGTTCACCTATATAATTCTGTATGAAATGTAGAGAACAACCTCCCCTTTCGACTTTTCTATTCTTTGTGAGTGGAATTTTCAAAGGAAGCAAAATAAATTGTTTAATCCGTTGAAAAAGAAAGAGTATTTTTTCGGGTGTGCAAGAAAGTAGAAAGGTTCATTTTTCTCTAAACAAAGTATAGCATATTATGAAGAAATCTAAAAAGATACCAATAGTCGATACGCTGAGAGGGGTTGAGTATGCATTTTGAGAACAATTTTTCCAACAAAACTTTTTCTATCGTTTTTGAGGTGTCGAATTCGAATTTCTTGATATTCCGGCTGAATTTTATCGCAAAAGCATTATTATTAACACTTCAAAATTTTGAGTGTCCCTCTCGCGGCCATTTTGGGTTACACTTGAAAAAAGTTTCAACAAAAAATTCGTCAGGATTCATAACAAATTCAGTGGCGTTTGATTTTTCAAATATTTCAGATAGTGTTGCAGATATGATTTTTGCAATATAACGCGTAGCGCTCCCATTAAATTCGGCCGCCAGTAGACATACCTCTGGACGTTTAAGCGTTATCAACGTGGGACTTGAAAATATTATTAATAAAAAAAGGCCTCGCAATAGATAACAAAGGAAGCGCTGTTTAATTTTTAGAAATATTTTCATAGATTAACAAGACATGGTGTTGAAAATCATCCCTCAGTCGGGCAAAATGTCGAATTTTGCTCGCGCGGCAACCTTCGGGCATTGACGAACACGCACGAGGACGATCGCGCGTGTCGTATCCTTTAGTACGCCATCGAACTTCATCGAGTGAAAGTGCCGGAAAATTATCGTATCTATTATCAGACAATATCGAATATCATCTTTTTTGTTAATTCGTATACAGTCCATTCGGAAATCATCTATTTATTAAACTCTGTGTTGTGTAATTTTCAGTGCATAATTATTTGTTTATTAAAGAAAACTCATCAAATTACCTCCGGCTAATTATCAACCTGTAAAACCGAACCTCACTTTTCCTTCCGACCACCCGGCTCATCAAATCGTGATTGATTTGTAACACATGGATATTTCAACAGGTCACGGCGGTACCCCATCGAAACCGAATACCACGGAGGCTGCCTTTGTAAGTTTGAGGGTTATGAGCATGAAGAAAGCGGTTCGAACTTGAGAAAATTGAAATGGAAATCATTCCGTAATCAATAACGAGTAGAATGAAGTTGGATTCTTTTCCATATCGTTATAAATTTATACTAATATTAAGTTGGCGCATGGAAGTTTTAAACTCTCGTATCATGAAAATTTCTGGGCTATTCGTGAATTAAAATGTAGAATTTTACGATTGACTATTGAAAATTTTTGACTATTGAAATTTTTGAAAGTATATAACGCATGTAAGGTGTAAGGGAGATGTTTATCAAAATTTATATTATATTCGAGAACTAAAATGTCCAAGTTTCTATCCCCCAAAACGTGCACGAGTATTATGCGATATGGATGATTTATAATAATATTAAAGAAAATTCAACGGCATTCGACTCATTATTGATTGCGGAACGATTTCCATTTCAATTTTCTTAAATCCAGTTTTTGTTTATATTAATGAGCCTTAAACTTACGGAGGTGGCTCTCGTGGTATTCGGTTTAAATCGGGTACTCCGTGACGTTCTCAAATATCCATATCTTGTTACTCTATGAAAATGTCTTTAAAGAATAAACAGCGTTCTCTTTGTTATCTACTGCGGGACATTTTTTATGATGAACATTTAGATGTACGACGTCATTTTATGACAGTGATAGTGCTTACAGTTCCCGAGGGGGGCCTACAGGCGGACGAATTCAATGGGAGTATTGCGCATTGTATTGCAAAATTCATATTTTAAAAACCATTGAATATATTTTGAAAAATCGACCGCTATTGGATTTATTGTGAATCCTGACGTATTTTTTATTCAAACTTTGTTTGAGTATGAGTTGAAATGGCCACGAGCGGGGCATTTAAACTTATAAGTTGTTGATAATAATGCTTTTGTGGTAAAATTCAGCCCGCATACCAAGTATTTCAGATTCTACACCTCAAAAACTATAGCAAAAGTTTTGTCACAAATATTTTTCTAAAAATGCATACTCAACCGTCCTCAGCGGATGGACTAGAGGGAAGAAATATGGTATGATGATGTAACTTGAAAAAATCGATTTTGGAAGAAACTACAGAGTGCGTCATTGATTTTAGAAAATGTGTAGTATTTTTATCGAAAATTTGTGTGAATGCAAATGTACATACAAACATTAACAAACACCCTCTCTGTACCTCAAAATATTTGACAGCATCATAAACATTTGTTACGATTCTTTTTTTTTAATGTCGATTCCGGTAAAATATTCTTCTTAGAACGATTTTCATCCAAGTAGAAATTACATTAAAGCCCATAGGCTCTGGAAAAAATAAAATCGGCAACAAGAAATTTAAATTTGTGCTGGCTCAACGTAGTTTGCTGGCAGCATTCCATGACGTCCAGTTCGTTGCACCAGCCCTGTCATCCATCCTTCGTCGATTGCTGTGCAATTTATTATAAGGTCACCATCACAGAAGCTCACTTCATCGGAATCCTGCGCTTCGTAATCGTACATCGCTCGATACACTCGCTAAATAACATTTTAACAATTAACAGAAGCATATAATATGTTAAAAAATGAAATAAGTGTTAAAATGAAATATGGGAGCTATTCCACTATATGCTGTATGCAAATGTAACATCTGAATTTTTCTCTCATTTTATGTCACTGTTTCGCTTCATTATTTGGGAGAACTAAGAACAATAATCGTTTTATCTTGAAATATTTTCCTCCATCATAAAGCCTAAGTTGGTCACTATGCGATGAACTCGCCGCACAGATCATTTTCATTGTGTAATACCAATCAGAGGGTTTCGTAGAAAATTCTGAAAACCATCAAGTTTGTTATTGAAAAGCATTAAAAATTTATGAAACATTTTTTTCGACGATTTTCTAATTATTAAGGTAGGTAGGGGGATAGTAAAGAGAACGTCAAAACCAGGTGACCAAAGTAGGAACAATGAATATGAGTCATTGCACCAATTACCAACTAATAATTTAGAGAGAAATCTGGGATTCCGCTCAACTTTTAATTTATCCATGCGCGCGCTTTGTACCCGATGAAGATTCAGTTTACAGATCATTTCTGCGCTTCAACTCCATTCTTTTGCAGGGAACAGATAGTTTTCACCTTTTCCACCAAAAATTACTCTGCGGTCCCCTTATCTCTCAGTTTTTTCGATTATATTTGTACAATGCCTATATTTATTGGCACACCCATTCGAATATCTAATTGGATGATTTCGCCAAATATTGGTCACTGTTTTCATTTAGTACTTAGCTCTGCAACAAATACTAAATAAATAAGTATTTTGTATTTTGTATTCTTATTCATTATATTCAGCTGAATATAGACGCGGCATCCATCCGGAAGCCATCATAATGAATAATAATATTGGCCGCGGAAGTCTCAAAACTTATTTTGTATTCTTTTAAATTACGAATGAAAATCGTCAAAATTCAATAAATTATCATATATTAAATGAAAGAGTATTCCAGAAACAAATTAGAAATCGAAAATTTCACATGATTGTTAATACGAGCATTCGAATCTATGAGCCTGGAAAGACTCGAGATGGCTCCACAGACAAAATTTTTTTTTTATTCATTAAATGGGGCGGTTTCATTAATCGGGGAGGCTTTCATATGGGGGAGGGGCATAAGATAGGAATTCTATTATAGGGGGCAGGGGAGCAGGTTAATAAGAGTCCAAAATATACAAGACAACGGTCACGAGAATGGGGGTCAGAAACGAAGGTCACAATTGAGGGTCACAAGGGTCTGGCGTAAAACTGCGAAATACGGGTCAAAATAAAAGGTCATGAGATTTGAGCGTGCGGATCAATATTAAGAGCAGTAATAAGGTTTGAAATGAAGGTTCAAAGCTAAGAGTCCCAAGGGTCAAGGAAAAAATGAGCGTCAAATAAAACGGAGAAAGATAAGCAACATAAGAATAAGATTCAGAAGAAATAGTCTGAACTAATAGTCACATAGATGTATGTCAAAAGCAAGCGTCAAAACTATGGGGCATACGGGTCTGGCGTGAGTATCCGAAATAAGCGTATGTTGTGTTTGAGAATTCAAAATTAAAAAAAGAATTTATTTTCTTTTCATTTCGAAGCGAGCGAATAAATCGCATTGATTTCCCAATTCTCCACACGGCATAATCGACGCAATGCCCTGTCACCAGGTATTATTTCGAAATGCCAGTGAATCAGCAGCTCGGCCAATGCACCCGGACATTGACCGAACTGTAGCCTATACCGATTCCGGAATTATTAATCAGTCTCGTCCTAGCTTCATCAAGGAACGTACAAAGGGGCGAACTCCTCGAGATTGATTGATACTTGATTCCGGAATCAGTTAAATTCCCTCTGCCCGGCGCTTATCGTCAACTCGAGTATTTTGGGGTTATCATTGATCACAACTACGCACACCTTCGTAGTGATCAATCCCACGATCGGCGGTTTAAGTGAACTGCGTGTGAGGTGAATAGACCAATCAAATAATGCCAAGAGGCGTGGCCTGGGTGAAACCATGCTTCTGAACATTATAGAGAGGCTGTCGATACCCTGTCGCCTTATCTAGAAACTCGCCCAGCTGTGTTTGGGGGAAACGGGCCAACGTACTGGCGTTCCAACTGGGCGATTCTAGAGGCGCTATCGACTTAGACTAGGGACCAACGGCTAGGTGAGAGGACTAGCGCCCCCTCGATTGCCGTCGAGCTGATTGGTGGTGGTGGGGTAACGGATGACCCACCGCCGCTGAGATGTTCAGACTAGGGGGAGAAGGCTCTAGTAGATTTCAAGACAGTCGGTGACAGGCACTGGAGTCGAGCGGATGTAAATCGTCTGGTCCTCGACGATGGTTGTAAGTGGCATTAGTCCATTATGGATTATGGGGGTCCGTTGTGAGGATAAGGTCTGGAACAGCGAGAGAATGGGACGCTTCGGCGTCCCAAACAGAAGGATCGGATTACTTTGAGGACGTGGAGTGTTTTAATTCCATGTTCTCAGGGATCCATCACTTCGGACGAAAGAAGTGGTGTTGGCGTGGATCCGTGGGCCGAGAGTTAGGCGGACTCCTGGAGGCCCGATCGCACGTACCTCCACGACGAGTACTCTGGGTGTTGGCCCGCGATGATAGTGCTTTTACCGCACATTGAGGTTGAGTTGGGGTGGACACCGGTGGGTGAGAACAAGTCTCCGGATGCCTAGGTCACCTGCCTCTCAGTGTTCAGCGATCCGAGGACTGAGAAGGATTCGCAAGTGATGGTCGACTTCTCCAGAGTTGAGCCACTCTGGAGAGAAAATGAATGCGTCAGAGGAACGGAAACATCCTCGGCGAGAGATATATGGGGGAATGGCTCCTGGAAGATACACTTGATCGAAGTCTCTCGGCTGAAAAGACGAGGGTCGATCGAGTGAATTACTCCTAGTATGGTGAACCTCGCTCACTCTACCGTGATACGCTGATGCTGGCTCGGCATTGTTAGCCGCGCCACGAAAAGTCCTCAGGGTAGACGAGTTATCCTCTGAGGCCGGTTTACCGTTGGATTTTCCGTGAAAATCCAGCTGGCGCCCGACTTAATTGAGCGATAGAGGAGGTGCCCAAAATAGTTTGGGGTATTTGCTGGTGGAGCACCGGCAAAAATCCTTTACATCTTTTATTATTGAATTTATATAATCGGTAATTTCGTCGCAATAAATGTCTGAATCGGGGGTCGGTAAGCGGTAGTTCGAAGCTGTCGAAATGGACTCCCTCTCCTCTTGGGTTGATGTAGAAGGCAACCCAGTGGGTACCTGGTTGCGTATGGTCATCGGTGTTGGCGATGATTGCACAGGGTCTCGGCCAAATGCTAGGTATTTAATCTGCCGCATAAACTTCGCCAGTCGAGACATCGGTGTATGGCAACATTTTCAACAGTTGAGATGTATTCATAGGCGCGATTCTTGAAGTGAAGTGGTTTCCAATGCTTCTATTTGCTCAAGAGATAGATTATCAACTTCGTCAACCTCTTCACTTTCAGAGCTGGAATCGAAATCCACAACGTTTCGTAGTTTCTGTAGACCGTGTCGAGAAATTTTAGTGCATGTGAATGAATCAAAATTGAATTTCTTGTTCTTCTCTTTTTCCTCAAGTGTCCAGGCTTTTAGTTTATAAACGTTCTGGAGAGCACACCTGAACAATTCATAGGTAACGAGGCCGTGAAAGAGACGCAGTTGGCGTGGTCCTTCCAAACGTTTCAATGGAGGACAATACATTTCAAAATTCACAACTGATGCCGATATAATCTTGGACAGGTAGGCCTGTTTCTCTTTCCCTCTCACGTGGACAACAGATGCGTTAGCTGTTAGCACGACTCAATAGCAAAGGGACACTGTATGCAGGCGCCTCTCCGTCTTCCCAACTTAGGCGATGATGATGACGAGATAACCAGTTATTTTGCCTTCTGATTACACAATTCAATTCAGAAAAGCGGCAAGGTGGTCCAAACACCCATGAATCACCACATGGATGATCAACAGACAATATGGATATTTCTTTAGCTAAAAACTCTTCGTGAGGGCCAATGAAGGCCTAGATGTCGATAACTATTTCTTCAGTCATGACTGACTGTGAGATGGAAACTGATCACCCTTCCGTTTTTCACACGCTCACCATGGCGCTCTCCCCCCTCCACTTTTTTTCTAAGTGCTATAGTCTACGATGACTTGTCTTGTAGAGTCAATTTCCAATATATTATCGTACTCTGTATAAACAATACAGTTTACAGTACATGGTAAAGGTTCTTTGAATCTCACTTCAATTCGCAAACTCTTATTCTTCACCAGATTCCAGTGAGATGAACAATTGGCAGACAGATCCGGAGTCAAGTAAAAAGCAACTACTGCATATCCAGAGGAAAAACCCATGCGTGTAACATCATGTCCATGGTCGCTAAAATGAATTCCAGTTCCCGAGAATAATGTTTGATATGTTTCAGCATCGCATAAAGGGTTTCCAAAAGATGGTTGTAGTAGTTTCCCAGGTACTTGTTTCCCATCAACGTACAGACATGTATAATTTATATTAAATGTCTAAAAGTTGAAAGGGTTATGTTTCCTTGATCCAGTGAAGCCGCTATTGTCCACGAATCCAAGAATCACGCGTTTCAGTAGGGCCCCAAGCACAACGTTATCAATAGTATTGCTATAAATCCCACTGCTGAGGATAAAACTTTTAACATTCACACGCGTCAAAGGATATTTAGCAGTAGTTTTTGTAAGGGCCTTAGCATGGGGTAATAGAACACCAGGGCTTAGTTTTACTCACCGTATAAATAAAGTAGCTTCCATTATATGAATTTTATAATTTGCCTCTGCTCATGAATCCATCAAACAAAAGGCATCGTTTGAGCGATTGAGTGTCAATTTCATCTCCACACCAATCAATACAAAATTTTCTTGATTAAAGATATCACACTGCAAATGTCCCATCAATTCCAAAGTTTGACCCTGGGCAATAAAATTTGCTCTAGAATTAAGGAATTTATTTTTTTCCTGAGACCGAAACCTCCTCCATTGTTCCCGACTCATCACCGTAAAATAAACTCAATAAGAGATGCATATGCCTAGCGTCACTTCTATAATTAGAGTTTTCAAATATGCACGATATGGATAGGTATTATTCGATGGAGCTACAGGTTTTTGATTGAAAAGTACGTCAATCTGACTGAATAATGAATGTAACAAATTATCCACTGGTCCAACAGGCGCAGCATCAGTAAAAATCCCATCAGGTTTAACAACTTTGAGTTTTATTTTCGACACGGTATGCGCAAGATCGATATATTCTTCGCCATGTCCAGGTACTTGAAACTCAATAGGAGAATCATCTGTTAAAGCAGCCACAGGATTATAATACGTCCAATGTGATTCCTCGATCGCCGTTTGAGTTGGTGGTATTTTGAAGAGATCCAATTCAGACTTTGCACATTCGCATGAATGACTATGTAGGAGTGACATTATGATGAAGCAAAAATGTCGTAGACGTCACATTTTTTAGATTTCGCTTTGGTTTTCCTCTTCTTCCTCACAGTCTTCTTTTTTTTAACAATTTTAGTTTTTCTCTTTTTCTTTTTAGCCTTTCCTCTCTTGGTACGCATTCGGCGACGTCCGGCACCTTTCTGATTGGCTCGCCCCTTGCGCTTCGTTTTATATTTTTCCAGATTATTCATCATATTTTCAATAGTATCCATTGCTTTTTTTTGGAGTCTATGCCATGATTCCGTCAATCGATTTTCCAATCATTTTTTTAAATCAACGTACCTCGTGAGGACATCACCCAATACACTGACTCCAGCAGACAACATTTCTTTGCCAATCGGGCGAATAGATTTATCAATTAATGGATATATTTCTCTATATAGTCCCCCAAGAAATGCTCCAACGCCATAACCTCTTTGATGATTATGAGATGTTGTTGTAGTGAATTGAGCCATCTTCTTAAATTTATTCTACTCTTTTGAAATGGAGTGTCAAGTGTAGTGGTCCGTACTTGAATGGTATCAATAGCATATACTTATCCCTTATATCTATTTCAATACTTTGAAATGAAGTATGTAACAGGATAATAAAAAGGGTCAAAGATTTTTGAAAAATTTGATCCGTGAAGACAATTACTTGAATTAAATTGTACAATTCTCAACGGTGGTGATCTCACAGCCCAACTATATGAGCGTTGCATATGTTCGTGTAAATAAAAAGATTCTCGGGCAATCCTCTTTCGAGACTAGTGTAATATCCAAAGTTTTTATGTGTCAATTTAAAATTAAATAAAAATATAGACACAATGTAAAATAATAAACTCAATAATTGAGTGGGATATTTCGTCATTTGAACTCGATCAAAAATTCCAAAGATACTGAAATCGAGTGCAACATGACAAAATGTCTCCCTCAGCACACCCCCATTACACAATTTCAAAATTCGCACACAGAGGAAGGATTGAAAACCGATGAATTGAAACCCCAAAAACCGAATAAACTACTTCCCCGATCCCGCGCACCTCTGGCAATCAATTGGCAATCGCGAATAGGCAGTCTCACGGCAACCGTCTAGCGTTCAACACGCAATCTAATTAACTCTACTGAATATTATATTTTTCAAGTACTAAAGCTTAAGGCGAATAAATAGTAAAATTAAAGTTATTCGGAAGTAGTGATTAGCTTAGTCTCCCGAACCACAAAATCCTACATTGGTGACCCCGACGTGATAATTAAAGTTCTAAAAAGGGAGCACGTTGACAACAGGTGAGCTAGGAATGCGCGTGGCTCTGGCTGGAAATTATCGTATCGATTTGTACGCTATTTCCAACTCAGTAATCGATTTAAAAAATATTTATTGAGTCACATCGCGCCGCGGCATTTCCCCGGAGTATTAAACCAGACAGTCCATTGAGCTGAAAAGGCTGTAAAAGGTCATTACATTTCGCGCCAAGTATAATCATACAGGTGTACAAAAATGGCGTCATGGGAGGTCGAAAATTGAGAAGCTAGCGTCAGTGAAAAATCAATACTTGGCGTCTTCCTCATCGTTGTTAGTGACCGCGCATCCCGGAGAACAAGTGAGTGGAAATAAGAAGTGAGCTCAGGTGTTGCGTTCTGCATCTCTCGCGCTCTCCCGCTGACACATTGCGGAGCACCTATAGACGCAGTGCTGTGTTGGTAGACGCAAAGACTTTAACGACTTTACTGGGGGTGGCAATACGTGCTCAATTATTTATTTTTTTATTTATTGTGGCAATCAATGAGTGGAAGTTCCCATTTCCCACGAGTGAGGTTCAGGAAGAAGACGACTACAGGTCCAACGCTACCAACTCCATCCTGGTCCACAACGACGGCGCCGACGAGACCCAAAATTATCGCAAGGCCATTTGACCCTGAGAAGCCTCGACTTTGGTTTGCTCAGTTGGAAACTCAATTCGCCGACCTTGGGATACTCACCGAGCTGGATAAGTATAATAAGACTGTCCCATTAATCGCTACCGTTTATGCAGCTGAGGTGGAGGATCTTATCGTAACGAGACCTATAGATAATCCATTTCAGACGCTCAAGAATGAACTCATAAGGTGTTTCGGCTTGTCCAGAGCAGTAAACCTGATTCGTCTGCTTGATAATAAGACTCTCGGGGATCGCACCCTCTCGAAACATCTCAGGCATTTAAAAAGATTAGTTCCAGGTATAGACGAGGAGGTTCTGAGGACGCGTTGGTTGTCTCACCTACCCGAGCAGACCAGGGCAACGTTAGCGGCACAGGAGAGGGCTTCCCTGAAGAATCTAGCAAAGCTAGCTGACAAAGTCCATGAGGTTTTTCAGCCACATCAGACAGCAGCCATCTTAGCCACATCAGCCAATTCAACGAGCGCAAAGCTCCTAGCCCAGGTAGAGAAGCTAACAGCAGTCGTAGCCTCGTCGCAGAAGCATAAGTCGCGATCTCACTCACGAACGCCCTCGAAGAACTCCTCCAGCAAAGCCGCCTCTCCACGCAGGCGTTCATCGTCCAGAAAGGTACCAAAAAATTCTAACATCTGCTGGTATCATTTCAAGTTTGGCGACAACGCACGCAACTGTTTGCTAGGCTGCAAGTTCCAGGCAAACTACAACGAGAGTCGTTGGCGACGGAAAACGGCTCTCCGCTAGCTTCCCGTCGCCTCTTCGTCACGGACGTGTTCACCAAGGTGCAGTACCTAGTGAACACAGGTTCCGACGTCTCAGTGTGTCCGCAAAGCCGCCACACCCAGAGAAAAGACGCGACCGGTTATCAGCTGTTGGCAGCCAACAACACAATAAACACCTACGGCTATTCACCACTATCACTCGATCTCGGCCTGCGCAGGGACATCAGGTGGCGTTTTGTCGAAGCGGACGTCTCGAGACCCATCATCGGTGCCGATCTCCTTCACCATTACGGCTTGCTGCCTGACCCGAAGAACCAGAAGCTCATCGACAGCACCACTGGCCTCACGTCGAACGGTCAGGTGGCAAAATTGGAGGCATTTTCGGTCAGACTGCAGGTTATCGAGGAGGATACACCCTATGTAGCCCTTCTAAAGGAGTTCCCGTCCATTACAAAACCGGAGGGATGTCTGCATAACGCTAAGCACTCGACAGTGCACCACATAAGGACTACTCCTGGACCGCCGGTATCAGCCAGACCAAGGCGTCTTTTGCCGGATAAGCTCAGGATAGCAAAAGCAGAGTTCTCCAATATGCAGAAACTGGGAGTCGCCAGGCGTGGAGAAGCACCCTGGTCTTCGCCTCTCCATCTGGCACCAAAGAAAAATGGGGAATGGAGGCCGTGTGGGGATTATCGAGGCCTGAATGCTCGAACAATCCCGGACAAATATTTAGTCCGCTACCTTGACGACTTTGCCGTCAGTCTCTACGGGACGACCAGCTCCTCGACCATTGATCTCGTCAAAGCCTTCAATCAGATTCCAGTAGCGACTGATGACATCCAGAAGACTGCGATCATCACTCCGTTCGAATTGTTTGAGTTTCCGTTTATGACCTTCGGTCTGCGTAACGCGGCTCAAACATTCCAGCGACTGATCGACGAGGTCACCAGGGATTTACCATTCCTATCCCCGTACATCGATGACATCCTCGTAGCCTCCGAGTCACCTGAGCAACATTTGAAGCACTTGAAGGTGCTATTTCAGCGCTAGCAGGATTTCGGATTGGTGGTAAACGTCGCGAAGTCGATCCTTGGCAAGCCTGAAGTGGTCTTCCTTGGGCACACAATTAATTCAAGGGGGATTAAACCCCCAACGGACCGGGTAACGGTTTGAACACATTCATGTGGATCTGGTCTCCTTGCCGCAGTCAAGACGGTTTAAGGACTGCCTCACGATAATCGACAGGTTTACACGATATCCTGAGGTAGTACCGCTACCAGACATCAGGACTGAGACGGTAGTCCACGCACTGTTATATCACTGGGTGGCAAGGTTCGGAGTTCCACTGCGAATTACTTCCGATAGGGGAGGCCAATTCATAGCCGATGTCCACCGATGCCTCACGGAGCAGCTGGGGATTCAGCGGAAGCTGACGACACCCACACATATGCAAGCCAATGGCCTGGTAGAGAGGCTACATCGTCAGCTGAAGGCCGCTCTCCGCTGCTACAATGAGTCGTGGTATAATGCCCTTCCCCTACGTCTGCTAGGCTTTCGCACAGCCTGGAAGCCGGATGTCCAGAGTACACCAGCGGAGCTCACCTATGGTAAGAACATACGTCTCCCAGGTGAACTGTTTACTTCTACCGAGGACCGGGGCGCTCCAGAGCTTCTCAGAGGTTTACGAAGACACTTTGCCAAAAACCACGTTTGTACACAAGAATCCTGCGGATTGCACTCACGTGTTCATCAGGACGGACACTGGAGCACCACATCACGTATCTCCGTACTCTGGACCCTACCGCGTCGTCAGTGAACACGCGAGACATTTTGTCGTTCACTGCAGATCTCTAGGAAGAGGCAATTACTTTCAAGGCGTAACTATCTCAACTGACCGGCTAAAACCTGCGTTCATCCTGCCGGAGGATGCAGAGCAGGTGCAGCAACTTCGCCCGGTGCTCTGTCCACGACGGCAGACTGAAAGACAGCAACAACAACCTCAGCAGCAACAGCCACAGCAACAACAACAACAACAGCCAACAAGAGCAGCCGGCAACCCCAAGAAGGTCGCCTTCAGTGATCAGTCGCAGACGCGGTTTTTCAACCCAAGGCAACCTCCTAGCTCGTGCATGATGATGCGCTGGAGACAGCGGTGACTCCCGTTGAACATGTTAATTTTTTTTTTGTTGCAGTTTAAAAACTACGTTTTTCACTCAGCAGGAGAAACATGTAGCGCTTCGCTACATAGCCATCGAGGCCCGATCCCGCGCACCTCTGCCAATCAATTGGCACTCGCGAATAGGCAGTCCCATGGCAACCGTCTAGTGTTTAACACGTAATCTAATTAACTCTACTGTATATTATATTTTTCAAGTACTAAAGCTTAAGGCGAATAAATAGTCAAACTAAAGTTATTCGGAAGTAGTGATTTGCTTAGTCTCCCGAACCACAAAATCCTACAATACGACATTTTCCACCAATTAAAAATTGGACTCCTTGGAGCCCATGTGACAAGTGACCCCAAAATTCATATGAAAATATCAGAAAAATCAAAATTGAACAGTCTCGAAGCAGCGATGGAGCGGTAACATTTCTGGTGGAAATAGTTCATTTAATCGGTCCGAGTTTTCAATCTTTCCTTCAATTACGCGGGATAGTACTGAATCAATAGTAAGTTATGAACAATTGAAATTATCCGGGAATAAAATTTCTATAATCGAGAGTGGTGATTTTTCTTACAAATAAGGAATTCGTTTATTGTGACGCGTTGTGGACAGTCTCGAACAAACTCTTAAACTCTTAAAATTGAACTGTCAAAATTTATTAAAATACCAACGAGTAGAAGAAAGTGTTTCCGTCAAAGTATCCATAATACCCTTTAGCAGAACTAACTGCTGGTGAGGAAATTACGAATTTACCCAGGGATCTACAAACACATCGATTTATTTATCAAAAACAGACCAAATTGTGAGTAGCAAAATTTGTAAACCCAAATTTGAATCCTTCAGATCATTCCAGGGGTAGGAATTTCAACTACATAGATTTCTGTAAAATCACGCTTATGTTTTTGTAAACCGAATAGTTATTCAAAATATATTGAAATTCAAATTTGATTCTCATTACAACTGCAAATTTCTTGATTAGTAATTAGTCTCAACTCAAACCCTATCCCTAAATCAAACCTTTTCCGTTATATTTTAGAAAAAGGTAAGAGTATAAAACTTTGTGTCGTCCAATAATTAAAAAATCTAATAAATTTAGCTTTGATTTTAATGTAACAATTAAAACATGTCCTTTCGACGCTAAAATCTTTCTCCGGACATAACACTAGCTGGGTACTTGCCCACTTTGAACGATAAATTACGTAATTCAATTCTTGCCCACGTATAATCAAAGCCTAACATTGATGATAATTTGTCATTGAGTGCAAGTTTATGTACATGATTCACGCATTGATCAGATTTACATACACGTTTAATCATAACAAAATTTGTCAATTTATCGTAAGTAAAGTGAACATGTTTTACTAGCAATGTATTTCTGTTAATACCACGAACAAAGGTGTCTAGATCAGAAAAAACACTGTAAGGTATGACACATTGCGATGATATACCATTATTATCCACAGAGTTTTGTATAAAAGTAATTGATGCCTCGTTTTCATTCAAATGAAGAAAACTATTCGGGAAATTGATTTCACAAAGTCCCACTCCATTCTCCTTGCAATATAATGTTTCTTGGTAAATGTGCTGTAAAATGAGATACTGTATTCTCAGGATAATATTCTTCACAACTATCAGTTGATAGTGTGACATAAAAATCTCATTCGTTCATGTTAAATTAACAACACTATCCGCTGATTGTCAACTATTGAATGAATCGGGATAGCCCTTCCACTTGATTGAAACTTTTTTATTTTTCCCTTTACCCCGAGTACGAATTATACGTTCAATCTCAAATTGTTCTTTTTCGATATTTGTTTTCACCAAAGCCAATTCACGTTTGTAAAAGTGTCCGTCTATATCCCCGCCGGTCAAATCTTTCAATTCGTAAATAGGAATATTCTGACGCAGATGAGTTTTTTTTATTTGGAAAAGCTTATTGGTCCAATTTCCTTCGTAAGCTTTCTGGAAGGCTGCCATAGCTTTACTGATTCTAACATAGTCACCCACTTTATACATAAAGGGTCGTGTGCGGGGCTTGATATTTTTACAACGTTTCTGAATGTTATCCCAAGCTTCTCCATCATTATTCCTAGTTACAGATGCAGGCGTCATCTTGGTAGCAGAATGAATTATGTGATTATATGCATCAACAATTTTTCGTAAAATATCTATATATTTATATGTATTTTTGTAAGTAAAATATCTCCACATTCGTTCCTTCAATGTTCGATTGAATCGTTCAACTACAGCTGCTTTTATATCAAGATTTCGTGACACTCTAAACTGAATATTATTCTCAGATAAAAATTTCTGCACTACACTCGCCACAAATTCTTTTCCACGATCAGTTTGGATATAAAGAGGTACACGATAATTGCTACGTTTAAATATACGTTTGAAACCTTTCAATACTTCATTAACTGATTTATTTCGAATAGGCTCCACCCGTGCATATTTGCTAAGTACGTCGATAACAACAAGTACAGGGTGTCCCATGGGAATGTGTGAAAACTGTTTGATTATTTTTTTTACTGGAAACAGGGAAAAAGAGAAGGAATACAGTTCCTGATGGAGGATAGTTGTCATTTTTATTTCACCGTATATTCATTATTGAAACATGTAATTCACCCAACAAAAATAGTAGCTTACAAAAATTGTACGTGACAAGTGCGATTAATAGTAAATGTTTTCGAAATGAGAGCCATCAACACTGGGGCAATAATCCAAACGTTTCCTAAAACCGTGGAATACACGTTCTAATGTTTCCTGTGGAATACCGTGAACAGTCTTTTTAATGTTGTTTATCGAATTTTCGATTGTTTTTGGCTTGCTTGCGTAACAAGAATCTTTTACGTAACCCCACAGGAAATAATCACACGGATTCAAATCTGGTGAATAGGGGAGCCAATCTACTCCCCCTTCGCAAAATTTTGGATATCCCAAACCAAGAACTCGACCGCGATAAACTGTATTAAGAATTTCAAAAACTTCGTGAGTACGGTGGGGAGCTGCTCCATCCTGCATAAAATAAAATCCATTGACAAGCCCTCCTTTTCTCGCATGAGGAAAGAATTTTGTTTCTAACATTCTTTTGTACTGATTCCCGGTAACGGTAGATTCGAAAAAATGTAGACAGACACCCTTCATGGAGAGAGCAGCCCAAACAGTGACTTTCTGTGGATGAGCAGATTTTGTAACCAAAAAATTAGATTTTTCAGATCCCCAAAATCTCAAATTATTTTTGTTCATATAGTTGTCTAGCCAAAAGTGTGCCTCGTCAGAAAACACAATTGCCGTTTCATGCAGCTCGCCATTTTCGAACATTTGTGTCATTCTTTCACAAAATTCCTTTCGTCTCAAAATCGCCTTCTCTGTTAAACGTTGACACATGAATATTTTATATGGATGAAGTTTCAAAAAAACGTGGAGGATGCGATGCAACGTTGATTTGGTCAATTTTAAATCTTGAGCGGCTCTCCGAATGGACGAGTTGGGATTTGCCTTGAAATACTGTTCAACTTCATCGACCTTCTCCTCTGTTGCAGCAGAGAATGAGGGACCTGGAAGAGTAGCTCTACGATCATCCAAAGTACCGTATTCCTCGAAATTTTCAATTATTCTAGAAAAAGAATATTATGATGAATAAAAACCAACGGGATTTCTACGAAAATCTGTAATGTGTTTTGTTGTGTCACACAATCAATATGAACAAAATTTATTCTAACCTCCTCAAAGTGGTTTTGCTAGCAACTCGTTTGGATTCAAATTTAGTACGAAAACCCCTAAAAGCTTCACAGTATTTTTTTCCTCTCGAATAGAAGCACTCGATGAGATATCTTTTTTCTTGAATTCTTAAATCACTCATTACTGCTAACAAACTAAGGCTCCTGCCACAGTTGGAATAAAACTGACTGGCCCCTAGTAAACGTAACACAAACGTAGAGAGTCAAGGTTATTTTGGATGAGTCGGCAGATGAGTTGAGTCTTCACCCATTCCTATAGGACACCCTGTAAATACAAAAGATTGTCATTGTATGAATTTAATGATCGTAAATCAACAAGATCAGCCTCCTATACTTGATCAATATGAGAAACATAATAATGTATTCAAGGGAATTTATATCTGTCTCATTTATAATTTTTCCCATTTTCAGTTCTGTGGAGTCGTAGAAGCCCTTCGTTTTAATTCTTTACGCTCTTCCAAGCGGTGTGATTTAGCAGTACGATGACTATCCTTAGGAGATTTGAACAACTGATTGTAGAAAGGATTCCAATACAATCGATTTGTGACAAACTAACGAGGATTCATGGATTGAAAAAATCGAATGAATTCAGCTCTTCCCATTGGTTGAAATTTTTTTCGCTCCCTCAATGCATCGTTCAAGAGATCAATAATACTAGATCCTGATATTTTCTTGCCATCAATGGTTACTTCACCTTGCCAGTCCCAACTGAGTCTTTTAAAAATATCTGCAGTTTTTATATATTTCAATAACCCGGTAGCGTTATTACGGAATGTCTTGGGTATTGAACTAACAATAGCTTCTTCAGAGTAACTAACCGGCTCAGGTATATCGACAGAGGGTATTTTCTTTCCGACCTCTGGGACGTTTGGTTCAGAGAGTGGTTCGGCTTCCTCTCGATCATTATTAATATAAAATAAAAATCTTGTCAAAATTTCATGAAATTTATTCCATTTTCCCCGATCATCCTTCAGACTCTTAATGTTTAAAACATGGAATAATTATCGAGTCTGCTCACAGGATTACCAGGGGTTTGTGGAGAGGGTAATACAGAGTTTCCACCACTCAGGTTTTGGAAAATCGGCACTAGGTGTCACTGAGGCATACCGATTAACGGCGTCTTCAGGAAGTAATACCATTTTTCTGGCATGTTCCATATTTAGATGATTTTGGAAACAAGAGCTCTGATAACGGGTCCAAGAAGAAGAGGTAATAATGAACCACCGCTTTGATGAATAATTTTCATCTTTTTCGCCAAACTCTTCTTTTTCTTATCAACCAAGCGCCTCAATATCGATTTATATTTTTTCAACGATTTCTTCTCGGCCTTCTTTAAAGGAATATTACCCTTTAGAATATTCAAAAAACATTCACAAATAGTCCGTACAAGTGCTTTACCGGCGTGTTGGATTATCGCCTTTCGTTGTTTCGGTGATGCGTAGACAAGTGCTTGTAATAATGCAGAATTTTTTGCACCAAAGGGATGTCGAGCATGATTGCTCACGGCACATCTTTCTTTCGCCATTAGACTCGTGCAACTGGTACATTTGTCGTGAAACTGCCATTATTTATATCACTCTGCTTCCGTGGGATAGAAGCGTAATGATGTGGGTCACTGGGGAATAAGCAGGTACGGAAACGGCAGTTTTCGGGTGTCGACTGCTTTAGGTCAATGAACAGATAGCCGTGCGGTCATGAGGTAGCGTCAAAATAGGCTTCTTGTACAAACCGAGGATTCTCGGGGACGACTTGTTTAGCGAGGTGGTCACAAATTTTGTGAAATCAGAATCACACTCAAGTTCTTATGAAGACTCCCTTTAGTGAAAAGATCGGCAACTGATCCTTTTGAAGACTCACGCATCAAATCGTTGAGTATCACGAGCTTAGGTGTATTATCATTGAAATCTCCAAACCCCGGTAAACCCTCACGAAACTCTACAAATTTTTTATCATAAGCAGAATATCCCGGATACCATTCAGCGTTATAAAAAATTATTTTTGAAAACTTTACATCACACATTTCATCAATTTCTTTTATAAAATTTTTAACAGTTTTGCAATACCCTGAAGGACCACTGATCACTGCTGTGAAAGGATGTTTCCACCGCGTATCCATTGTAACGTCTGCAACTAGAGGGAAATGAAGCAAGGCTTTTATACTATAAATAAAAAAAACAGTTTCCATAAAAATTTATTTATTCAAATTAATGTTTCTTGTCGTACAGGAAAATTTTCAAAGTTGTTACAAATTGCAGTTACATTATTCTTCAATTCTAACAAATCTTTTATCTCAAACATTTCTTTCGACAAATTTTCCAATTGTTGGTGTATTACATCCAATAATAACAAAACTTTTCCATTCTTGACATTTTTCTGTATACTCGCCAACTGTGCAACACACTCGCGCATACTTTTTTCTTCCGTAATTTTATTGCTTAGGTCTACTGTTTACTTGAATAAAGATGGATACGAAATGAAACAGTTCCTAATGTGTTCGATGTTTTTTTATGTAACCGTAAGGAAGAGTGGTGGTAGGGGTGTCGAAACGACGCTTGGGCCCAGTCACACGGATAATTTTACTCTCTCCACGCGTCACCACCTCATGGGTTTTCGTCCTACGGATACTATTGTACTCTAAACGAAAAGGTTCTTTTGTACCTTTGAAAAGTTCTCGTACGGTTTGGAATTTTCGACATTTAAACGTATACCCTTCTCATCTTGCAATACTCAACAGTACTACCATCGGATTTTTATACAACATACGCATAGAATTTTAAGGATACAAAGAAATATCGTTAAGCGAAAATAAATTTGAAATAAAGTTGAAAGGAAATTGCTTTGATATTATGAAAGAATATTCTACTTCATAATGAAGAACTTATCCCAGAAAAATGCTTCAATATGCAAAGCGAAAAATCTTATCATTACAGATTAAATTTTCTTTTTACAGAAAAACAAAGTGATTAGTTCCTAAGAAAAAACTTTGGTGATTCGTAAAATATTGTAACACATTTGAAGAAGAATTTTAGAGGCGAGAACACTAGTCGAAAACACTAAGAGAAAAGCTTGGAGTAACAACGCAAAATCGATGAAATTGTAAAAATATGTTGCTCCCTGAATGCTAAACTTGTTATCACAGAAAAGACGTTTCAATGTGCAACAAAAAAAAAACACCAAAGAAACTTGTAAACATAAAAGAAAATTTTGCGGTAGCGCAAAAACCTCATGTCACAAAAAAATCTTTGATATTGTGAAAGACTATTTCGATACACGAAGAAGAGACTTTTCATCATTAGGAAAATCTTGACAACACGAATAAATTATTTTCTGGCCATGAAGGAGAAAAATCTTGAAATTGCATAAAATATTTCACTCGTCAAAGGAAAAAAACTTCTCACGACAGCAACATGTTTTGATGAGTAAAGAAGAGAACTTGAGGAACACCGGAGAAATCTTGAAAACACGAAGAAAATTTATAGACGCATAAAGGAAGAACTTCAATATTTTAGAGAAAAATTCGTCAACACAGAAAAGTGTTTCAATATGTAGAGAACAAGACTTTTGTGACACCAGAAAATTTTTAACGTTACAAAGACATTGTGTAATCACGAAGAAAAACTTGTAACTACATTAAAAAATTCTGTGATTGTGAAATAAAAATTTTGTCACACCTGGAAAAACTATCATTCCAGAAAAAAAAATTTGATGAAAACAATTTTTAAGTACTAGGAGGCTACGCCTACTGCTCGCTTCGCTCGCCAACCCCCCGCTCGCTCCGCCCCAAACTCATGTGTGACTATGCGGGTGCGACCATGGGAGTTTGTTCAATACTTTCATTGTTAAAATTCTATTGTGAAATACATTCATTGACCATCAAATAGAATAATCCACTCAAACCACTCAAAATTTCTCCTCCCCTAAAGGGAAGGGGATCAGGCTCCATCCAACGCCTGTCCAGTGAGGCACAACCACTCAATATTTTCCATCCATTCATATATATTCTAAAACTCCAGTTATATTAGAAATAACCCTTATGACCCTTACATCCCCATGACATTTATGACCCTTATATCCCCATAACCCTTATGGATCCTTAGCAACCATATAACCCTTATGACCCTTACATCCCCATGACATTTATGACCCTTATATCCCCATAACCCTTATGGATCCTTAGCAACCATATAACCCTTATGACCCTTACATCCCCATGACATTTATGACCCTTATATCCCCATAACCCTTATGGATCCTTAGCAACCATATAACCCTTATGACCCTTACATCCCCATGACATTTATGACCCTTATATCCCCATAACCCTTATGGATCCTTAGCAACCATATAACCCTTATGACCCTGAGCAACCCCATGACCCTTATGACCCTTAGCAACCCCATGACCCTTGTGACCCCATGACATTTATGATCCTTATATCCCCATAACTCTTATGACCTTTAGCAACCCTATAACCCTTATGACCCTTGGGACCCTCGTGACCCTTATGAATCCTGAAAATTTTTTAGCGTTAGGCAACACTACTTTTTTTATTGTGACCATCATTTTGACCCTTATAACCCTTATGACCCTTAGCGTGACCCTTGTTTTGACCCTTAATACCCCAAGGGACCCCTATGTTATGACCCTTATATCCCCTATAACCCTTGTTCCTGACCCTCATATCTGACCCTTGTCCCTGACCTTTATACCTGACCCTTGTCCCTGACCCTCATTCCTGAACCTTATGTTAAGCGTCGCCTGAATTTTTGGGTCCCCTGAATTTTCCCTCTTATTTTTTTATTATATAGAGAGATACAAAGAAGAAAATTGTAGTGATATTGAAAACTTGACGATGAGAAGAAAATTCTTTCATTGTAAAGAGAACGATTCCAATATTTAACAGAAATCTTTGATGTGAAAGAAAAAAAATCCAATACTTTGAAAACAATATTAAAGATGCAAGACAGAAAACTTTAACGACACTGAAAAAATTAATCGTCCTTCATCTATGCCGAAAAATATTTCAGCATGTACAAAACTTTCAAAAGAGAAAGACGTTTCGATATATAAAAAAAAGAACTTTGCTAACATTAAACCAAAATTGACATTACGAAAAAAACTTCCTGATGTTCTAGAAAAATTTTGTGATCGCAAAAAAAACTTTTGTTGCAAAGACAAAAATTGTCCTGATCAAAGATGTTTCAATATACAAAAAAGTGAACTTTGGTAATACCGAAAAAAAACATGACATCTAAAAGAAACATTTTATAGTTACAAAAAACAAGCTTCGATATTATAAACACATTTGTAATTGCACCGAAAAAACTTTCTTGTTACAGAGAAAACATTTCGGTGAAAAAATATTTCAATATGGAAATAAGAAAATTTTAGTGACATTGAGAAACCTTCGATGTCTTAGAAAAATGTTCAGCTGCACAGTAAAATCGTGTCTTTACAGGAAAAACCTTGTGATCGCAGGGAACAATTTTGTGATCGTACAAAATATTTCAATCTGTGAAGGGAAAAACTTCTCATGACAGAAAAATATTCCGACGTGTGAAAGAGGGAACTTCAGTGACACCGGAAGACAAATTGGATGATTGCAAACAACAATTCTTATTGCAATGAAAATTTTAATTATACACTAAGATAATTCCATATGCAACGAAAAAAAAAATTTGTAACACCTGAAAAAAACATGTTATCGCAGAAGAAAATCTTTGGTGAAATAAATTACTCGATTGATGTTACAAAAAAACATTTTTGAGGGCACATGAAAAAATCATGCAAAACTCTGACGCAAACAAAATAATTTGGATACCTTGAAAACAGCGTGAAGATGTAAAGTAGAAAATTTTGTCAACTTTGCAAAATTTCTTATTTACAAAGAATACTTTTAGGTATTGTGAATAATATAATTCAGAATGCGCAGAAAATAACTTGTCATTATGGAAAATCTTGAAATCACAAAGAAAAATTGAAGCAACAGACGCACAAAGGAAAAACTTCAAAAAAAATTATCATCACAGAAAAATTTCGCCGGATAAAGAAGAAAATTGCAATGACATTGAAAATTTTTGACGTTACAATGAAAAATGTTTTTGATAAAAGGCTAAAGTTGGTTTAATGAGCGAAATGAGGTCTGTGATATCACGAAGAAAAACTTATGTAGTCACGAAGAAAAATCTTTAATATCATGGAAAAGTATTTCCATCAATTCAGAAACTTATCACTGCAAAAAATGATTCAATATCTTAGTATGCGAATGAAACCTTGCAATCGCAGAAAAATTTCAACATTAAAAAAGAATTTTCGATTACATAGAGCAAATCTTATGAACATAAAGGAAAATCTCGAAAAAGAAAATTTAAGTGTCACCAAAAAAATTTTCTTGTTACACAGAAAACACTTCGTTGAAAAAAAATTTTCGATACGCAAATACGAAAACATTGGTGACGTTGAGAAAAACGTCGATGCTTCAATAAAATTTTCAGTTGCACAGAAAAATCTTGTTTATACATAAAAAACTTGTGATCGTCCAGAAAATGCTTTTGTTGCAAAGAAAAAACTTGTGATGACCGAAGATGTTTCAATATACAAAGAAGCACGCTTTGGTGATACGCAAAAAAATGTGACATTACGAAAGAAAATTCCTGATGTTGTAGAAAAATTGTCAATTATACAAAAAAAAATTTTTGTTTTTCAACATAAAAATTTCATGCTCACGAAAAAAAACTTGTAACTATATTTAAAAAATTCAGTGATCGCGAAGAACGAATATTATTAGAAAAAAATTTTTAATTCTACATTTAGTAATTTTCATATGCAAAGCAAAAAAACTTTTGTGATACCTGAAAAAACGTGTCGTCACAGAGAAAAATTTTTGGTGAAAAAAATATTTCAGCATGCAAAGAAGAAAAGGTTTGTGAAATTGAAAATTCTTGGGACGACAAAAAAACTGTTGAAATGTAAAGATGAAAACTTGTGTCGAACTGAGAATTCTTGATGTTACAAAAGAAATTCTAATTGCACATAAAAAAATCTTGTCTTTATAGAAGAAAAACTTCTGATCGCAAAGAACAACGTTTGGGAGAAAGACAAATTTTGTAATCTCGAAGAAAACTCTCTTGTGGTAAACAAAAAAATTGTCATCACAGAGGTAAATCTTTGCTGAAAAAAATTACTCGATATGCAAAAGAAAAAAATTTTGGTGCTCGCGAAGAAAAACTTGTAATTATTGGAAAAAAAATTTTAATTCTACACTTAGTAATTTTCATATGAAAAGAAAAAAACTTTTGTGATGTTTGAAAAAAACTTGTCATCACAGAAAACAATCTTTGATGCAAAAAATATTTCAGTATGCAAAAAAGAAAAAGTTGGTGATAATAAAAATTCTTGGGACGACGAAAAATTTTAAAGACACAAAGACGAAACTTGAGTCAAAGTGAAAATACTTGATGTTGTAGAAAAATTGGCAATTGTACAGAAAAAGAATTTTGTCTTTCAGCATAAAAATTTATTGCTGGCGAAGAAAAAAACTTGTAACTACATTTTAAAAAAATTCTGTGATGGCGAAGAACGAATATGATTGGAAAAAATTTCAATTCTAACTTGGTAACTTTCATATGAAAAGAAAAACTTTGGTGATATTTGAAAAAAACCTGTCATCACAGAAATAAACTTTGATGAAAAAATATTTCAATGTGCAAAGAAGAAAAAGTTGGATATATTGAAAATTCTTGATATTACAAAGAAAACATTTCTGATTGCACATGAAAAATCATGCAAAACTATCTGATGGAAACAAAATAACTTGGATACTGTGAAAAAAAATACGAAGATGTAAAGTATAAAATTCTGTCGAGTCTGAACATATTTTTCATTTACAAATAATACTCTTAGGTATTCCAAATAATATATTTCGGAATACGAAGAAAAACTTTTGTCACATATGGAAAAAACCTGGAAATTACGAAAAAAAATTTTAGACGCACTAAGGAAGAACTCCACAAAAAATTATCATTACAGAAAAATATTTCGATGCATGAAGAAAAAAACTTGTCATGGTAGGAAGTTCTTTTTATACGTAAAGAGAAAAACTTTGGTATTACTGAAAATAGTAAGTGGCCGAGATTGGCGAATTTTTTTCCAGGAATTCCCCCCCTCCCCGCCCTCTTTTTTTCCGAGAAGTGCACGTGCACGCTCCCCCTTCCACCCCCCTCGGCGGTATGCCTTTTGAAGAGGACGTCGGCGCGCTGGGTGATCCCCTGGGGTGCAGGGCCTCAAAGTTGGGGTCCGAGGGTCACAGGAAGTGGGTAGTGGGTGAAAAATGACCGGCAGATGGAAAATGGGGTGGTGGTGATAAGAAATAACTATATAACGCACAATTTATACGATTACATAAATGATTTATTCAGAAATTATTCTTATTGTCTAGGATACATAATTTTCTTAATTGTAAAGGATGATGATGATGATTATTAATATTATTATTATTGATCAATTAATGAAGGTACATCATTTTTTTTTGTGGAACACTGATTACAATGTAACATACCTTTGCCAGATAAGTTCTGAAAAGGTTTACTTAAATTTTTAGGATTACAATTTCGGTTTTGAGTAATTTTTTTAAACATTTTCATAATAATGTGATTGTTACGTTTTGTGTCTGAAGAAAAGAGTTTATGAAAGGATTGTAAAGACCGATCATTGAGCAACCAGTGAAGCACAGTAATGCAGTACTGGCCAAAAACATCAGACAATATATCTTGGAGTCTTTTCTGGCTCCACTCATATACATGGCAATTTCGCTTAAGGCGCTGAGCGATTCTTGTGTCAAAGGGCGGCATTCCGAAGCTGTCGAAATAGATTCCTCGTCCATTTGAACCGAGGCAAACGGCAACCCAGTGGCTTCTTGCTTGGTTGTAGTTATCGGTGTTGATGATGATGGCACAGGGCCGGGACCATGTCGGGCAGACACGGTCAGCAGGGTAGACGCCTCCAATTGATGCATCGGTATGCGGTAGTACCTTCAGGAGCTCAAGTGTATTCTTAAGACGATGGTACGCAGAACATCGTCGCCTTATGACCCGGGTAGAAAAGGTTTATGGTGTGACACCTGCTCGGCTGTTTGGACGCAAGTAACGTAATTGTATGGCGANCAATTGATGCATCGGTATGCGGTAGTACCTTCAGGAGCTCAAGTGTATTCTTAAGACGATGGTACGCAGAACATCGTCGCCTTATGACCCGGGTAGAAAAGGTTTATGGTGTGACACCTGCTCGGCTGTTTGGACGCAAGTAACGTAATTGTATGGCGAATTAAATAGTTTAGTATTCTTTTTCAGCCACTGTAGTCGACAATAACTTGTCTTGTTGAGTCAATTTCCAACAAATTATCGAATTCAGCATATAACAGACAATTTACATTTTGCTCTATTGCTTTGTTGAATCGTACTTCAATACGAACACTCCCACTCTTTACGAGATTCCAATGACCGGCAGAACTTGCACATAAATCGGGAGTCAGGTCAAAGGCGAATAAACAAAAGCCGTCGGAATATGCTAGACGAGAAATGTTATCTCCATGGTCACTAAAATGCTTTCCTGTCTCCGCAAATGATGTATTAAAAGCTTCCACACCTAGACACCCGTCAGAGGTAAAACTCGGTTGCAGGGGTTTCGTGGGTACTTGGCGTCCATCGACATTCAGGCATAAAAAGTTGATTCCGAAATTCTGGAAGTTGAAGGGATTCTTCCTCGCTCCATTGAAACTGGCATTGTCGACAAATCCAAGTATAATTCTTTTAGGCAGTTGGCCTGAAATTGCGTTATCTATCGTCTCTCCCATAATTCCATTATGCAGAACAAAAGATTTAACCTCAGTACGGGTCAAGGGATATTTTGCAGTTGTCTTTGCAAGCGTTTTAGCGTGAGCTATCAATATTCCAGGGTTGAGTTTCACGCGTCGAACAATTAATGAGGCCTCCACAATATTCACTTTATAATTAAGTGTAGTATCGTCCATGAGACAATATTCATCCTTTGCGCGGATAAGACGAACACGTAGCTCTACACCGTTCATCAAAAATTTATCTTGCTTGAAAGCGTCACAATGCAAATGTCCCAGCAGATCAAACGGTCTTCCACCTTTCGTAAATACTTGTCGAGAGATTAGGCCATTATTTTTTTTCACTTCAGCGCCCACAACTACAGCGGTACCCATAGCGCCAGAGGTATCAGTTGACCATAGAGTCATTCCACGATACTTAAACGAAAATACAAGACTAAAAAAATTAGTTGATGAAAAAATCAATAACTTCAAATCCGAAATGAATACAGATATTCGTAACAACAAAAAATTAACAACATTCAGTCCCAATAACCTGGCCTCAAAAGCTGACTCAGTTGAAAACTACGAAAACTACTTTACCTCACCTGCCGCAGTTAAACTAATTCTCAAAAATCTCCCAAACAAAATATCGAGTGGAATTGACAAAATCCCCCCGATTGTCATTAAACACATTCCGGATGTTATGATCAGAGACCTCACAATACCAAATAATAATGCTCTAAACAACTGCTACTATCCTGAATTTTGGAAAACTGCAGTTGTTATTCCAATCCATAAAAAAGGGAAGAGTCTCGATGAGCCAGTAAGTTATCGCCCTATCAGCATGACTCCCTTCCTTAGTAAAATATACGAAGCGATAATAAATAACTCAATTCTTAATGTTGAAAAAAAAAATTATTCCCGATAATCAATATGGATTTCGTCACAGACATTCGACATTGCATGCAGTTAACAAACTTCTATCAGATATCAATAAAAATATTTTCAAAAACAGAATGGTCGGAGCTGTACTCCTAGACCTCGAAAAAGCATTTGATTCTGTTTGGCTCAATGGCCTAACGTTTATTCTTATGAAAAATAACTTTCCGTCTCATCTTATCAGAACTACCTGGAATATGACACATGAAAAAAAATTCAAAGTAATAAACCATAATAATTCAATGAGCAATACCTATCATATAAGAGAAGGACTGCAACAAGGAACAATAAACTCTCCCGTCCTCTTCTCTTTATTTATAGCTCACATGATAAATTCATTCAATCTAAATAACAACAACGACACATTCTCCATCGCCTACGCCAATGATAGGATTGTTTACGCGGCCGGTAACGATGGAGTTCAAATCAGTGAGATGCTTAATTCTCTCATCGAAAAGGTTAACGATGTTTATTCGGTCTGGAATCTTAAGGTCAACACTGATAAGAGTGAAACTATCTTATTTCGAAACCCAAAAGCAAACATGTCTAAAAAACGAAAAGAAAGCATCAATAAATTTCAAATTAAAATCAAGGACTCCATCACTAATAAGGAAACAATAATTCCGCACAAAAGCATTGTGAAATATCTGGGAATTGATATCGACGAGCTCACTCGATGCTCAAACCACATAGACATTCAAATCGAGAAAGCCAGAAAAAGATATAAATCCCTAGGCTTTCTCTTCCATAACAAACATACAAATAAAAGAGCTAGAATAATCTGTTATCTCCTATTAATCAGACCACTGTTAACGTATGGAGCCGAAATCCTATGGAACCTAGGCGCCCATCAAAGTGAATGTTTAAGAGTCTTTGAGAGCAAGTGTCTCAAAACATCCCTATTTATGTACCGATCTGAACACTCTAACTATCAACATCGAGTCAGGAATAAATACCTATACGATCGTTCGAGAATTCCCAGAATCGATAATTTCATGATTAAACTAGCACGAAATTATTATAACAAACTAAAAACTATCGATAACAAAACAATAAACAGTTTTGTAAATTTCGAAAACCGAAAGGCTACGGAAAGAGCCAGATGCGGTAATATAAAACCGCAATACTTCATCTCATATGACAAAATTGGTTTATTCCAAGACGAAGCGAATAAACCAATTCTTTATCATATCCCAAGATACAAAAAAAAACAAGAAAATACCAGTAGATGATTTCATGAACAGGGAGCTGAAGTACTCAAGAGAAATCCCTGATGTCGATTACGAAGATTTTTATCGAATAACACGCAAATACTGGTGGATAAATGAGAACGATAAATTCATCCCAGAATTACAAACCCGATACCAAATCTACAAAGATAGAATTAAGAATAGAAATCTAAATCAAAACAGATTGCGAAGAAGTAACTTCAGACCACCATAATCAAGATAACAAGATATATATCAATTAAAATTCACTCTCCACATAAAAACCCCGCTTTTTATAGATATTCAGATACTAAATGACTGAAAAAATCGAAAAAACCACAAATCAGTATTGACACATACATATATTAAAATACTCAAATAACCAATACATAATGTGCTCTTTTTTTTATACAATAAGTTATGTTTCATTTTTATTTTTATTTTTTCTTCTCCCTTTTTTTTGAGCGCACCTACCACACAAATAATAATATGCACTAACCCAGTGCAACGGTTTAATTTACAACAAAAAACAATACTGAATTCTATAGAATAAACCCATGAATTTATTAAACTCGAGTGTCATAAAGGGACCATTTGCTTAGATTACAACAGATTCTTATCATTAAGTTTTTTATATACCTGTTTTTTTTCCTAAATGTAAATATTGTAAATAAATGTAAATACTCATTGTAAAAAATTAAATAAAACATGGTAAAAAAAAAACCATAGAGCCATTCCAAGATGCGAGGACTTGGCATCTTCTCCATAGTTTAGCAACGTTTCAATATATATGGACATCCGCATGAAAAGGGACCACTTTGGCACTATTGGAGTTATGTATATTCCCATAATCTTGATCTGATTCTGAACATTTAGAGCCCAGAATGAACTTGATAGCGTAAAGAGTGACGACGCTAAAGAAGATCGAAAAAATAATTTAACATGGGTTNAACTGCAGCGGTATCCATAGCGCCAGAGGTATCAGTTGACCATAGAGCCATTCCGAGATGCGAGGACTTGGCATCTTCTCCATAGTTCAGCAATGTTTCAATATATGCTCTATAGGCGTAGAGGTTATTTGGCGGCGTAACAACTTTTTGATTGAAATATACATCCACTTGGTTGAACATTGAATGCAAAAAATTATTCACAGGACCCACGGAATCCTCAACAGCAGCAGTGCCATCGGGTCTCAAAATTTTCGCTCGAATTTTTATCATAGTGTGTGCCAAATCGATGTATTCTTCTCCATGGCCTGGTACGATGAATTCGATTGGGGCGTCGTCCGATAAAGTAGACACAGGATTATAAAAAACAAATTGAGAATTTTCAATACTTGTCTGCGTCGGGGGTATAGTGAACAGATCGAGCTCCGATTTCACGCACTCGCAAAAGTGTGAATGTAGAAACGACATGATGATTAGTTGAAAACATCGTATAAATCGCGAGTCTTCCTCTTGGATTTTTTTTTTTCACTTTTTTTCCTTTTTTCTTATTTTTTGGGATATTTCTCTTCTTTTTATTCTTCCTCGTTTTGGATGTCTTGACAGACCCGCGTCCAGTGACCTTATGAGATGCGAGGCGTTTACGCTTTCTTTTATATCCTGATCCACACATCATAGACCCAATTTTTTCCTGTGCCTTCCTTTTCAATTTTAATCCCGACTCCGCTGGCCGATCCTCCGGCCCCACCTTTAAGGGTTTTCCGTTTGTCACTACATCGCCTACAACGTTAATTCCCGCGTTGGGAGCTTCTTTACCGACTGCTCGAGCTGCACTACCGAGGAAGGGCAGAATTCGACGAAAAAGGCCCCCGAGGAAAGCCCCAATTCCATGGCCCCATTGATATGGACTCCCAACATAGACCCATCCAAAATTATTGTATCTCTCCACTGACCCTCCACCAGTCTGGCTCGCGTAATATGCAACGTAAGGACTCATTGTGCTCGTTAATCAATTCTCTTGAAATTAAGTGTCACGTTCCAGGGTCCGTACTCGAATGGTATCATTTCACCACGATTGCACCTTATATCTATTTTAATTGTGCGAAATGAGTATTTCATCAATGGAATATAAGGAGGATTTGAAAAAGTAGCATAGTGTGTGGCACCATATGTATAATCAGTAGCATTGAATGGTACCACTCGTAAAAGAGATGACTGTACATCAACTGTTACATAGGGCACACAAAAGTCACTATAGATGAATAAGCTTTCAGGTAAGGCCCTGGCCAGACTGGGAGGTAGATATCCCTCACAATACGGCTTTGCGTTCGTGAAACTGTGCACGGGCCCCTCAAACCCTAACATATCAGCCAATTTATCCGAAAAGTCTAATGTGTGTACCGTGCTACGGCATGTTTTGGAGGTGCAATGTCTTCCAATTTTTACAAAGCATTGTTGGCTAGAATACTCAAATTTTATATAATCCTTCAAGGCTGCAAAGTTATTGCTGAAACCCACGAAATCCGTCAGGTCCTTGAAAACCACAGTAGGTAGAAAAAATGTTTGTGGTAGATTTGTCTTGCCCTTATTGTCTTTTCCGCTACTAACAAAGTTGATGGAGGCATCTTTTTTATCACGTATATGTAAAAAATTACAAGGAAACTGTATTTCACTCAGGCCCACAACCCATTCTCCTTCCAACTCAACTTGTTTCGGGAGCAATGTTGTATATTTTGATACTGTATTATCGGGATGATAGTCCATGCTGCTGTTGCTTGGGAGTACCATATAAAATTCGTTCCTCTTCATTTTTTTCCAATGACGTGCAGCTCTGACGCACTTATCCACGAATCAAATTTATCAGGATATTCCTCCCAATGAACACGAATTTGTTTATTTTTCCCTTTTCCTTTAGAGCGTATGACACGTTCAACTACGAAGTCACCCTTGTCCGTTTGTTTATTGACAAGCACCAACTCTGGCTCATAAAAAAATCCTTCAATTTTTTCATCAGCTAAATCTTTCAGCTCGTATATTGGTAATAATTAATTGAGGACTGCTTTCGTTATTTGGAATATTTCTTTACTCCAATGAGTCTCATATCTTTTCTCAAAGATGCCTTTCGCTCGACTGATGCGCACATGGTCCCCAACTTTGTATTTAAAGGTTTCTTTACGAGATTTCTCCGACTTGTACCGATTTTATATATTACGCTATGCATATGGAGCATTATCGATAGTAACAGCCACAGGTGCCATCTTTATTGATGAATGTCTCGAGTTATTATAAGAGTCGATAATTTGCTCCAACACATCCATATATTTATATGTTCGACTATGTGTAAAGTAATGCCACATGCGTTCCTTCAATGTCCGATTAAAATGTTCCACGATTGCGGCTTTTATGTCAGGATTACGCCCAACACGAAATTGAATTTTTTTATCAGAGAAAAATTTTTGGACACTGCTAGCCATAAAATCTTTTCCCTTGTCAGTTTGTATATAAATAGGCATACGACCGCCGCTCCTTCCCATTATACGTTTAAAGCCCTCGAGTACCTGCGGTGCCGACTTGTCCTTCAATGGTTCAACCCAGGCAAACTTGCTTAAAACGTCAATGACCACAAGTAAATATCTAATACCATCATTATATGTCTTTAGTGATCTCAACTCAATCAAATCAGCCTCCCATACATCATCAATGTTTGTCACTGTATAATGTAACCGTGGAAATTTACGTCTGATGGGTCTGTGGAGTGTATAAGTATTCTGGGCATTAAGCCAGTTTTTTATTTCATTTTCAGGTATTTCATTTTTATACTTTGACAAAATATTTCTAGCACCCGTATATGCCTCCGGCTCTGGAGGACTAAAATATGTCCCCGATAGTTTTTCTTCATTTAAAATGGAAGCCATGATGATAGTCTTGAGTCCTTCACATTGTAAGGAGGGTTTATGTGTGCTTTTTTCAAGTTTTTACGCGTACGATGTACAAGAGAGGTGCGTGGTGTATCACCTTTCCCTATATGATGCTCATCTATAAAGTTCTCGTCCCCCGAAATTTCAGGTTCTTTTCGACGTTTAATATCTGGTAGTACAGGTGGGGGTCGATGAAATTTACTATTGCCCAGAAACTCCCGGGGTGTGTTTAGACTTTGAAAATACATCGCAAAATGTTCCCATTCTTTAGCTCGATGTTTTCCGTGCTCTGACCACATCTTGTATCAGATCCACAATATTAACGCCAGTTAATGATGCCCCATCCAAAGTCACTTGTCCTTTTGCATCCCACTGGAGTCTTTTACAAGTGTGAATGGCATCAATATATTCAAGTATACCTGAGGCTTTTCTTTGGTATACTACAGGTACAGTAGCCATAATAGCATTTGGATCGTATCGTTCACCAGACCCTGTCTCGTCGGGGGGTCTCCGTTTCTTGCACAGGTATCTTACTCTGCTCTGTATAAAACAAATACCTTCTCAGAACGTCATTATACAATTTCTATTTTTCATGATCGTCCTTGGGTTTTTTCGAATTTAAAATTTCCAATAATTGAGCATCCAATCGACTTGTAACAGTACCAGGGGTTTGAGCTGACGGCTGAATTTCTTCAACTAATTCAGTTAAAACATAGTGAGCATCATGTGTGGAATTTTTTTTTAGCCGTTCCACACTATCTTCTGGCACCAGTATCATTTTTCGTGCATGCTCCATCGTTATACAACTGCTGAGATGAGTGCGCTTATAAGAGGCCCTAATAATATGAGTAAAAACACACCGTCTTTCTGATTGATGTTTTCAAAGGAATATTTCCGTGCAGCAAATTAAGAGCACACTCACAAATGCAGCGAATCAAATCTTTATTAGCGTGTTGTATTATTACTCGTCGTAACCTAGGAGGAGCGTGAATGAGCGCGTGTAATAAGGCAGTATTATTTTCTCCGAGCAACTTGCGACCACAGCTGCTTCCAGAGCGACTTGTCTTTGCCATTACACATGAACGACTGGTACACGGCGCAATGAGCCTCCTCCTTTTATATTGTAATATAAACATAGTGATAGGGGTCGCTAGGGAATACATTGGTACGAAATCTGCAGTTTTCAGGAGTCGACTGTTTTAAATCAAGCAACAAATATCCATGAGCCTCCGATGTTGCGTCAAAATAGACCTCTTGTAGAAATTTTGGGTCCTTTGGGTATATTTGAGGAGCCAAATGTGCTATTTGTGCATGATGTCGAGGATTTTTGAATACGACAATATAATTTGTATTCAATGAAATATCTCGCTGTGCTTTTCCTTGATGGAATACATTTTGAGATATAAACATAACACTGAGATTTTTGTGATGACTGCCTTTTGTGAATATGAGTCGACTATTGCACCATTCGATGATTCACGCATCAAGTCGTCTACAACAACCAATTTTGGTTTATTATCATCAAAATCTCCGGATCTTGGTAAACCCTCTCGAAATTCGACAAAGTTTTTGTCATAATCCGAATATCCATTCTGCCATTCAACATAATAGAAAATCACTTTTTCAATCGGTGTATCACATTTCTTTAATTTCTTTCAAAAATCTTTTAACAAAAAATGTTTTTCCACAATCTGTGGGTCCACAAATTGTGGCACTGAAGGGATGTTTCCGCCTTGTATCCATGTTGCCGTCTGATTAAGGATTGTAAAAAACTCATCATTTTATACACTTGTATAAGATATTCAAAAAGTAGTATGCATTTCAAAACGGCAGGGGGGTGTCGTAAGACCCAAGCGTTTGACCTGCTAAGGGAAGCTATTACCTCATTGGTCAAGGACAATACGCGTAGGCGTGTACAGGTAAAATACTGGAGATATACACTTGTCCCCCCTGTGGCCAATAGTAGGACACTGACTTTTTCAAATAAAGGTTGATTTTTTCTCACTTAGCCACAGTTTCCTAAAAGTTGTTCAGAATGACGGACCCAAACTATTTACCAGGACCCAGTGGTGCTTCTAGAGAAAATACCTCTGGAGTGCAATTTCGATTGGATCGATAATTTTAATCTTGACTTACTGAGTGATTATCAAAATTATGTTGAATTTCAAATTCAAGATAATTTTGATGTTGATTTATTCGAGAGTTTTAACCCCGGGTTCTTTGATATTCAATATGGTGGTGGTAAAAATATGATCAATGATCCTGAGGTGCTCAAAGCCATTGAAGACTTCAATCTAGATTTACTAGATCAACACAGTGGTGAGTACCACATTTTATGTTACTAATAATGATGAATATTTTTCTCTAAAAAATATTCTTACCATTGCAACTAAATTCAATTTCAAATGCTCAATTTGACCGAAATGAAGGGGTAGAGGACCCACCGTCAGCTCTGAGAACAATACGAAGGTCATGCCAGAGGCTCCCTCGTTTCAAACTCCACACATATGTGATGGAGTTTAGAATTAACCCTGTGCCTGAAGGTCGCAATCCGACCGAGTGGGTGGAAGAAGCTTTTCGAGATGTCTACAATAATATCATAGAAACCGGTGGCCACGGAATGAATCGAATGTGCATCACATTCAATTTTGCAAATATGCAAAGAGACAACGTATGGATAAGCCCACGTGCGATTAATGGCTACGAGTTTCAAGATTTGTGGAATCTTGTGAGCTATATTGCACAGAGCGCCAATGGTTTCGATTGGACCCACACATTTTGGATAAAGATCCATGTGGCTGCAGCCCCTGCAGGTCAAGGAGATTTTCTTGAAAACGAAATGAAAAGAGGTTTGAGTAAAAAAATGTGTTCTTCAAATTTCAAATGAAGATGGCTTGTGTTCAGCCCGATCACTTGTTGTGGCCAGAGTACACGCCAAGAAATTGAAGGCCAGAGCTGACAAGAGCGAAATACACGAGATTTGGCAGTCAATTCGACAATCCAAGTGTAAAATGCAACGTAAGGGGGCCAAACGTCTAACCCGAGCGGCTTGAGTCATTGTTCCTGACGATGGTTATGGTTTAGAGGAAATTGCCCAATATCAACGATACTTGGCGCAAGAAGGATGTATTATCAAGGTCTATTTTCTCAGAAGAAATGGAAAACATCATCCTGTACTCTATGATGGCGCACCTGAACTGACGAGCAGAAATATACCTGCCCAATATACCCTGCCCAATGTGTATTATCCAGGAGGCAGACACCNCAGGGGGGTGTCGTAAGACCCAAGCGTTTGACCTGCTAAGGGAAGCTATTACCTCATTGGTCAAGGACAATACGCGTAGGCGTGTACAGGTAAAATACTGGAGATATACACTTGTCCCCCCTGTGGCCAATAGTAGGACACTGACTTTTTCAAATAAAGGTTGATTTTTTCTCACTTAGCCACAGTTTCCTAAAAGTTGTTCAGAATGACGGACCCAAACTATTTACCAGGACCCAGTGGTGCTTCTAGAGAAAATACCTCTGGAGTGCAATTTCGATTGGATCGATAATTTTAATCTTGACTTACTGAGTGATTATCAAAATTATGTTGAATTTCAAATTCAAGATAATTTTGATGTTGATTTATTCGAGAGTTTTAACCCCGGGTTCTTTGATATTCAATATGGTGGTGGTAAAAATATGATCAATGATCCTGAGGTGCTCAAAGCCATTGAAGACTTCAATCTAGATTTACTAGATCAACACAGTGGTGAGTACCACATTTTATGTTACTAATAATGATGAATATTTTTCTCTAAAAAATATTCTTACCATTGCAACTAAATTCAATTTCAAATGCTCAATTTGACCGAAATGAAGGGGTAGAGGACCCACCGTCAGCTCTGAGAACAATACGAAGGTCATGCCAGAGGCTCCCTCGTTTCAAACTCCACACATATGTGATGGAGTTTAGAATTAACCCTGTGCCTGAAGGTCGCAATCCGACCGAGTGGGTGGAAGAAGCTTTTCGAGATGTCTACAATAATATCATAGAAACCGGTGGCCACGGAATGAATCGAATGTGCATCACATTCAATTTTGCAAATATGCAAAGAGACAACGTATGGATAAGCCCACGTGCGATTAATGGCTACGAGTTTCAAGATTTGTGGAATCTTGTGAGCTATATTGCACAGAGCGCCAATGGTTTCGATTGGACCCACACATTTTGGATAAAGATCCATGTGGCTGCAGCCCCTGCAGGTCAAGGAGATTTTCTTGAAAACGAAATGAAAAGAGGTTTGAGTAAAAAAATGTGTTCTTCAAATTTCAAATGAAGATGGCTTGTGTTCAGCCCGATCACTTGTTGTGGCCAGAGTACACGCCAAGAAATTGAAGGCCAGAGCTGACAAGAGCGAAATACACGAGATTTGGCAGTCAATTCGACAATCCAAGTGTAAAATGCAACGTAAGGGGGCCAAACGTCTAACCCGAGCGGCTTGAGTCATTGTTCCTGACGATGGTTATGGTTTAGAGGAAATTGCCCAATATCAACGATACTTGGCGCAAGAAGGATGTATTATCAAGGTCTATTTTCTCAGAAGAAATGGAAAACATCATCCTGTACTCTATGATGGCGCACCTGAACTGACGAGCAGAAATATACCTGCCCAATATACCCTGCCCAATGTGTATTATCCAGGAGGCAGACACCACGAGCCGATTCAAAATTTACCTTCTTTTTTTGGCACTGCATATTATTGTGAACATTGCAATAAACCCTACAGTTCTCGAGGACATATTCGTGATAAAACATATGACAGGTGTTTGAAACATCCACGTTGTGACCCTACAATCGTTGATAAAATAATGTGTAACGAATGTAATAGAGAATTCCACGGACAATTGTGCTTCAAACAACATAAAAAAGCAGGATTTTTAGCGGAAATAACCCAACTGTATGTGCGGGCATAAAATTGTGTAATTATCGGAAAACTCAGAAACACTTGTGTAATAAATATTATTGTACCGTGTGCCAGAAGGACGAATATATTTCTCATATATGCTACATGCCTACATTGAAAAGTAAGAAAAAATTAACCGTGAAACGCGTGGCATTTTTTTTCTATGACTTTGAGACGAGACAACATGAGCTGATGCAAGGAACTGATGATGTTAACATACACGTACCAATGCTTTGCGTAGCCCAAACTGTGTGCGACCGCTGTGCAGACATGAATGATGACGATATCGCAAAGATTAAGGAAAATCTTCAAAGCCCGTGCAGTGTTTTTGATGGCGACGACCCTGTGCGAGGATGTGTCAATTACATCACATCGATGGGTAAGGCGTACAAAAAAGTAGTTTGTATTGCTCACAACGCGAAAGGTTATGACTCGCAATTTATTTTGAGGGATGTCATGCGTAGAATTAACAGCGAGATTAAAGCAATTATTAGCGGCACAAACATTATCTTGATGGATTTTGGGGATAATAAATTCAGAGATATTCATTATGATGGCTTCCGGATGGATGCCGCGTCTAGATTCAGGTTTTTGCCGACGTTTCGCAAACATTTCAGTCTGCATCATCAGGGCTAGATTGCTCCGATACTGGAGCTCCCCGGTTGTAAGGAAGTTCTTATATACCCCCTGACCCCTGGAGGGGGTAGGTAGAGTGGTGGGGGGTATCCCAGCCAATCAAGATGTTTTTAATTGATCAGCTGGTCAATTAAAAAAAACCGGGAGGACAGTATGCCAAATTGGATTGGTATGGTGTCCTCGATCCCTATTGAGATTGTTCGAATGTTTTTGGATTTCGAGACCTTCGCGATGTTTTCTGGCGAAATATCCTTGTGAGCTGGCAAGCATTTCTGTCTTGTCATATTGGATAGAGTGTCCAGTGTCTATCCAATGTTCAGCCAGTGCAGATTGCGAGACATGGCCATTTTGTGCACACCGTTGATGTTCTTTGATCCGTGTACTGATCCTCCTCCCAGTTTCACCAATGTACACTTTTTCACAAGAGCAAGGGATTTTGTATACCCCTGGAAGACTAAGTGGTGGTCTCCGATCGTTAGTACTGGGGAGCATTTGTCCAATTTTCGTTGGCGGTGTGAAAATTGTCCTTATGTCATGCTTTTGGAGTACCTTGCTAATGCGATCGGTCGTACCTTGAAGATACGAGAGAACAGACGTTTTCTGATATTCTACTTTATCAGCAGGTTCACTCTCAGCTGAGTTGTTGTTTTTCAGCCTGTGCAAAACACGGTGGACTTGTTTGCTCTGGTATCTATTGTTATTCAATGCTTTATCCAAGTGGTGAACTTCGGCTTCCAGGTATTCAGGCTGGGAAATAGTGAGACCTCGGTACATAAGAGAGCTTATCACCGAGTTCTTTTGAGAAGAGTGATGGTGTGAGAAGGCATGGAGGTATCTGTCTGTATGTATAGACTTTCGGTAGACTCGGTGACTAAGACTTCCGTCCTCATTACGATGCACTAGGACATCTAGGAATGGAAGATACTTCTGTTCCTCAATCTCCATTGTGAATTTTACGCTTGGATGTTGTGAGTTGATAAAATTCAGGAACTGAGGCAACGAGTCTGCTCCATGTTTCCAGAGGACGAAAGTGTCGTCGACATACCTGAACCAAACAGAGGGTTTAAGAGGAGCTGATTTAAGAACTATGTTTTCGAAATCTTCCATAAAAAATGTTTGCTATGATGGGTAAACCCATTGCTGCTCCGAATGTTTGTTCGTAGAACTCCCCTTAAAATTGGAAATAAGTGGACGTCAGGCAGTGTTCAACCAGAGGGAGGAGTTTGGGTGGGATTTTTTGGGATTTTTTGATAATGTTAAGAGTGTCGGATATGGGTATATTCGTGAACAGGGACTCCATATCAAAGCTAACCAAACGATCTCCTGGACTAGTTTGAATGTGGGACAGTCTGTTCAAAAATCTTGGGAGTTTTTGATGTGGGAACTATTCTGACCCACGAGTGCTTGGAGTGGTTTGGTTAGATACCGAGCTAATTGGTACGTGGAGGCACCAATGTTGCTCACTATTGGACGAAGGGGGATAGTCTCTTTGTGAATTTTTGGGAGACCATAAAGTCTGGGAAAGAAGGATTCTTGGGGACTAAGGATTTTTTGGGTTTCGGTAGAGAGATCAGCTTCCTTCAGAAGTTTGACCGTCTTTCTCTCCATGCCTGAGGTTGGATCCTTGTTAAGCTTTTTATATATATTCGAATTGCTCAACATGGCTTTGATTTTATCAGAATAAGCTTCCTTGTCCATGACCACAGTCGCATTACCTTTGTCTGCTGGAAGGATGACAATATTGTCATTCTTCTTAAGACTGAGTAAAGCTGAGCGTTCCTCCCTAGTAATGTTTTGTTTGGGAGGTTACGCTTTGTGGAGGATGTTGGACAGCTTTCTTCTGATCTCATTGCCACTCTTCGAAGGCAGGTGGAAGATGGCCGTTTCCGTCTGGCTGATGATCTCTTCGGTGGGAATTTTGGTTGGGGCAACAGCGAAATTATGTCCTTTCGCCAAAATGGATACCTGGGCCTTTGTTAGTGAGAAACTGCTGAGATTCTTGACTGTATGTATCAAGACTTTCGGCTTCGAAGGAGAGACCAGTTTCTCAAACTTCGCCTCCTGCTTTTTTGTTCTCAACTCGGCGGAATGGATAGCTTATCATATGTAATAAGATCAAGCCTGCTCCATAACTCCGGTTCCAGAGAACTAGAAAGAATCAGGTGAAGTTTGAGAATCGGTTGGGAAGTCTGAGCTAGGATGTTCGTGGTTACACAGATTCTTTCCCGGATCAATCTTAGTGAGGCTTGTCGGAGAATTGACTTCGCCTGCTGAGATGGAAAAGGGTTCTTCAATTGAAAGAATTTCGGTACCACTTGATGGTCACGGCACCTTTTTAAAAATACTAGAGAGCACAGATGGATTTGCAAAGACTTCGTCAGCTTAATAAACAAGTTTACAGAGCCAAGGGTAGCCTCTCCGTGGAGACGTTCAATTTGAGTTTTGAGGCTTTCGCAGCCAATATTATTATTCATTATGATGGCTTCCGGATGGATNCCTGTAGCGCCTCGCTACATCCTCACTCACGTGTCAATACACGGATATAACAACGCATGCAGTTGAGACGACTGGACATCAGTGACATCATCGCTCTCTGTCACGCGCCAATAAAATGTATACTTCTCATTCGCACCTATTGTAATGCGTTTCCGAATTCTCGTCTTTTGCGAATATTATATTCGGTCTGGCGCCTACCGCCAAATACTCAACGAGTCAACCATCCGACTCATTCTCTACTTTTGTACATACACCTTTTCTGACGCGATTGAATAAACAACAATTAAGTAACAATTGTTTGGTAGTGGATTGATTAAGGCTTCCCATCCATACCTCAATCCCTACATGGGTTCCGATACTGGTTGGGGTCTGAGTGAGAGACAGATCTCGACAGAATCTCAAAGCGAAGCCGCGTCTTTATTCGACAAAAGTGAAAACTCCTCGCAACCGCGTGCATTCATCATCGAAAGTTTTCACCCGCGCATCCCAGTGAAGTACATCCATCCTGGTGATCATCCACGCATCCTACTTTCCTGACTTTCCAATGCCGCACATTCCGCGAGTTCGAGTGTTAAATTTAATTCCCCGCGATAGAAAACCGTAAAATTTCGTCGCGTGGGTACTCAACGGCATTTTCAAACGGGCGCCTCGTTAATTCTAGAACATTCCAAGCGTCCGAGCGCCGAGCCTTGGTTTTGCTGCGTCCTTACGAAATTAAAACAAGTGCCAGTGGTCGTGCACTAACATCATGAGTGCGACGATTTTATTTTTGTGTTATTGTGATGAGTGCCAACACATTGCTAAGCACCCAGAGACGTTGTGCTGTGCTGGTGATAATAAAGACTTCTAAATACTTCATTTTTCTCTCTCAAGCGTCGATTTTATTTTATTTCGGATAAACTGTGAGATGACAACAACCGCGCTAACACAAAGACAAAGACAACGGTAGCAACGAGCAGCTGGAGGACAGTGACACACTGGCATGAGGGAGAGAAGAAAGTAACCTCATGCCACTCTTCTCCGATGGCAGCGTTGAGAACATCGGGCCGACTCAACGAGCTCATCTCCGCTAGAGCATCGTCAAGAATCACATACACACGCAGGCATTACCCCTACCTTCAGGAGTGATGGACACTTTGTTGGCACGAGGCACATCAGCGTAGCGAAAATGGACACCGCATCCGCGGCACGGGCGCAGGAGGCTGGTCACCTCAACCGTAGTCCCTTCATATCTATACACGCCAACAGAATTTCACGGGCATCAAGGGATCTGGACCTTCGCCTACGATCCGCGGTGACTTCGCGACATGAGGGAGAGAAGAAACTAACCTCATGTCGAACTTCTCCGATGGCAGCTTCGAGAACACCGGGTCGACTCACAGAGCTCATCTCCGCCAAACCTCAATGAGAACGTCGCCCTCTGGAATGGGCGACGTCACATCGAACGCCGATAGACGTCTTCACCGGAGCATCACCTCTCGGACACATCGTCGAGAAGTATCACACACACCTGCGTACACACACCATCGCAACACACGGCGAGGGTAAACAAACACACCACTCCAAGCTCACGACCGTCTCAACACATTAGCAACCTGGAGAGCAGCCCACGCCAAGCAGAAGCTAGGGTGACGCAGTCACCTCCATCATAGAATTTTTTTTTAGCACAAGCTCACCCGTGATGAACGTATTAATTTTTTGTTTAATGTTTCAGTTCAGAAAAACTGCGTTTTTCACTAAGAAGGGGAGTCATGTGTCAATACACGGATACAACAACGCGTTCAGTTGAGACGACTGGACATCAGTGACATCATCGCTCTCTGTCACGCGCCAATAAAATGTATACTTCTCACTCGCACCTATTGTAACGCGTTTCCGAATTCTCGCCTGTTGTGAATATTATATTCAGTCTGGCGCTGACCGCCTATTACTCAACAAGTCGACCACCTGACTTGCTCTCTACTTTTGTATATATATTTCTAGACGCGATTGAATAAACGACAATTAAGATAACTAATTGTTTAGTAGTGGATTGATTAAACTTCCCGACAACACCTAAATCCCTACACCCTCCCCCCCTCCAGGGGTCAGGGGGTATATAAGGACTTCCTTACAACGGGGAGCTACAGTATCGGAGCAAGCTAGCCCTGATGATGCAGACTGAAATGTTTGCGAAACGTCGGCAAAAAACTGAATCTAGACGCGGCATCCATTCGGAAGCCATCATAATGAATAATAATATTGGCCACGAAAGCCTCAAAACTCAAATTTATAGATAGTTTAAATTATTTCCACATGGCTCTAGCCAGTTTGCCAAAGGCTTTTGAATTGGGAGATATTGCGAAAGGTTATTTTCCACATTTTTTCAATACAAAAGATAATCGGGACTATGTAGGGCCTATACCTGATGAGAAATATTACGGCGCGGACACGATGAATGTACAAGATCGAAAAAAATTCTTAGCTTTGTATAATGAACGAGTAGCAGAAAATTATGAATTTAATTTGCACGAAGAAATTCTCCATTATTGTAGACTTGATGTTACAATTTTAAGACGAGCGTGTGTGGAGTTTCGTAAATTAATTATGAATGCTGGGAATGTTTACCCTTTTATAGAGTGTGTAACGATTTCTTCGACTTGTATGCGCATGTTCCAAACAAATTTCTTGAAAGAAAAACAGATAGGTATTATACCTCAGGGAGGATATCATTTAGGAAAGACACAGTCAAAAGTAGAAATTGAATGGCACCTGTGGCATGAACATTGCGAGAATCATCGAATAATACACGCCGGGCGTACTTGAGAACACAGGACGGTATCAGGGCATCGGCTAGATGGTTATTGGGAAGATGTTGAAAATAAAAAATATGCATATCAGTTTCACGGGTGTGATTGGCACGGTTGTCCACGGTGTTTCAAGATTAATAGAGATAAAGAGTTGAGCCACAAGGATACATTAGAGAGTCGATATGAGAGAACAGGACCAATTACACGGGAATTGCAAAACTTGGGTTACGAAGTTGTTGAAATGTGGAAATGCGATTTTATTCGTAAAAAAAAGACAGATCTCGAGTTGTCAAATTTCGTTGAGAACATCGATCAGTAAATGTTTATTGCCTTAGACCCGCCCAATGCTTTTTTCGGTGGAATACCGTAACACACTATGATGTTAACGAGAATGAAAAAATTCGCTATGTCGACGTTTGTTCGTTATATCCATATGTTTTAAAGACGGGAATTTTCCCCATCGGTCACCCCACTGTGCATGTAGGGGACGATTGTCAGATCATATGCCCTAATAACGATATTTCGCGAATAGAAGGGCTTGTAAAATGCCGCATTTTACCCCCGCGACGATTNGCATTGTTTCTTTATCTCTCTCCTGGGCCTGTATGAAGCCTGGAAAGTGGGTGTTCATTAGGAGTTTCAGAGTCCCTCCCATGGTTTCCGTGTGGCTGCCATCTGGTGCCTGTAGGCTCCCGAGATATGGATTCTTGTTTGTTCCAAGGATTTTTGCCAGCCTAGAGGTCTCCGATTGACTCTCCACATTGCTTGTGAAAGCCCTCCAGCAGTCCTCTTTGGCTGCCTTTATTGCCTTGTTGTAATCTGCGAGCAAGCCTCTGTAAGTTTTCCATGCGTCTTCCTTACGGGGGCCCGCTCTCATGTTCTTAGCTTTGTTAAAAGCTTTTCTAGCTTTGCCCCTCAGCCCACCGAACCTTTCTGACCACCAAGGAGTCTCAGTGGGATGCCCTTTCGGGATAAGCTTGCAGTTTGTCTCGAAGGAGTCCATGATGGCCTGGTTTAGGGCAATCGAAGCCTCCTCCAGCTGCTTTTTGTTGTTAAATCTGA
>NW_021680684.1:88345-124308 GCF_001412515.2 Diachasma alloeum | reverse complement strand
AGGAGGGCGTCATCCACATTTTATGTGAATGCCCCCTATTAGCACTCCGTCGCTATAAAATCTGGGGCCAGGCTTTCCTGAAACCAGAGGACTTACAACAAGCGGCTGTCACCAGCCTTATTAGCCTAGTGAGAAACACAGGGCTGGGGCTGTGTGACTGACCGAAACTAAGGCGGAAGTTACAAAAGATCGTATGATTTAGGTGACTCTGGGCGCTTTAAGTGACCAGCCGCACTTTTTCTATTCTATTCTATTCTACCTGTCAAAGCACACGGTAAGCTACTGTTCCCTCTCTGTCGGTCATGCTGCGAAGGTCTAGTGCAAGACAATTGCCCTCATGATGACCCCATTGACCGCGATTTTTTGGGGACTTATATAGCCCCAGAGCTTCGTAAAGCAATAGAGGTGGGATATAAGATTTTGGCAATTAGTGAAATTTGGGAGTATAAAAAAACGCGTTATAATCCTCTGACACGAACAGGAGGTTTATTTGCCGAGTATATAAACACTTTCCTGAAAAGCAAACAAGAGGCTTCCGATTCGCCAGAAGAATGCACAGATGATGAATCCAAGGATAGATATATAGCTGAATATGAGGCGAGAGAAGGTATAAAACTGGACAAGGATAGAATTCAAAAGAATGCTGGATTGAGAGCAGTAGCAAAACTTTGTTTAAACCGTCTCTGGAAATTTGGGGAGAGAGAAAATTTAACGAAAAAGGCAATTATTCGACCATATGAGGAGTTTCCCGACATAATGTTCGATCGTGAAATCGAAGTGACAGGGCTTGTCCCTGTCGATAACGAGACACTCTTCATGTCCTGGAAACATTTAAACGGAGCTGCGGAACTGTCTACCAAAGCCAACGTTGTTGTTGCTGCTTATACAACAGCTCACGCACGTCTCAAGTTATATTCTTATTTAAAAAAACAGCAAGAACGCGTTTTGTATTATGATACAGACTCGGTTATTTACGTGAGTGACGGAAGTAACGAGTTATCACTGGGGAATTTTCTAGGGGATTTGACCAATGAAATAGAGGGTTACGGAGAAAGGAGTTTCATTACGTTTTTTGTCTCAGGCGGTCCTAAATTTTATACTTATTGTGTGGAGAANAAAAAACCGAACAAGAATTTTCACAAAAAATATCACTCAAAATATAAATAAAAACTTACCATCCGGTAGGTTCTCTCCACTTCAGTGATGACTGACCCAACCATTTTCAAACTTTTGTTCTTTTTGTCACAACAAAAAGTGCTCACACGGAGCACTGTACGAAAAACGGTGGAGACTCGTCACTGAAGACTATCCTGAAGAATATGAAGTTGTGAGTATGTGTTCCAAATATCTCGTNCAGCAAGAACGCGTTTTGTATTATGATACAGACTCGGTTATTTACGTGAGTGACGGAAGTAACGAGTTATCACTGGGGAATTTTCTAGGGGATTTGACCAATGAAATAGAGGGTTACGGAGAAAGGAGTTTCATTACGTTTTTTGTCTCAGGCGGTCCTAAATTTTATACTTATTGTGTGGAGAAACGGGATGGAACCATCGCAGAAGTTAGTGAAATAAAAGGGGTTAGGCTTAATTACGATACGCGTAAACAGATTCATTACGAGTCGATTCGTGCCCTCGTTATCGATAAGATAGAGCCTTACCAGCTCAACTACAAGGGTATATGACGGACGATGTACCATGACGTCATTACGAAACAGGAGAGCAAGATTATACGGGCGACGAGCCCAAAACGAAGGCATGATGAAATCGCTTCAACCCTTCCCTACGGATATAAGAAAAAACGCATAGCGATTTAACCCGACGATTGAAAAATTAAAACGAATGAAAGATACTTTCGATTTTTTAAGCTAGTGTGTAGGGATTAGATTAAGGATTAGAGTATTTTTTTGTAGAAGTAAACTAAATTTAAGTTTTAACACTAGAAATAAGTTTTTTTCGTAGATATAAGCTAGATGTAAGTTTTCAATCTCGTTTTTTTTTAGATTTAAGCGAATTTAAATTTTTTTTAGGTGATAACTAGATGTAAGTTTTTAAAAGTAAGTTTTTTGTAAATGTAAATTTTTCTTTTCAAAATAAAAGAGAAAATGTGAACTTTTTTTTGTTTTTTTTAGTCCTTATGCTACAAGGAAGTAAATTTTTCAAGGTATGTTTTTCAAATATAGAAAAAGAAGGATATATCGTGTGTTTATTCAAAAAAACTAACTCTAAAAATACATTTTAAAAAATTCAAAACTTAATACGAATAAATTACAATTGTTTTTTTTTTAATTTTTTTTTTCGCCGTGACGCGGGGGGGCACCTCACTCCCACTCCTCGCGATCCCAGTTGTCCGTACTGTGGTTGAGATGATGGGAGCCCACCGAAGAGGTTGTGGAGGTCTTATAAATCCTCAATAGGGGATTCTTCAGAGCAGGTCGCATGCATCTGAAAATTAAAAAAACGAGTGAAATTCCGTTGACAAAAAATCTACGGAAAATGCGACGAATAAGTTTTTGATGAAAACAATCCAGCACGGAAGATTTCTGCGGGAGAGAAAGCGAGTAGAAAGTTCTGTCATAAAAAATTTCTTTCACAAAACATTTCGATACTGAAAAATTGGAGGAAAACCAGAATAGAAAAATTCAAAATCGACAAAAAAAGAGACGAAACCCTAATGGAAAATACATGCAAACTTCATAAAAGACGCATTTTGGAAAAAATTCAACTCAAAATTTGACGCTGAAAAATTGGACAACACCGGAACAGAAAAATTGGAAAACGAAAAAATCGAACACGGAAAATTTCAACGAGAAATCACGAGTAAAAATTTCTTTCATGAAAAATTTCTTTCAAAAACAATTCCGACACTGAAAAATTGGACGAAAACCGGAATAGAAAAATTCAAAAACGAAAAAAAAGAGACGAAAACCTAATGGAAAATACATGTAAACTCTATAAGAGACGTTTAAAAAACGAAAAAAAAATGCAAACATTTTGGAAAAAATTGAACTAAAAACTTGACGCTGAAAATTTTTAAACAAAAAAAAAATTTCTTTCTCACAAAAAAATGCACGAGAATCGGATTCTAGAAAATTACCCAGAAAATTATGAACGAGAAAACTATGTGAACAATTTTTTTTTTATACAAAAAACCGAACAAGAATTTTCACAAAAAATATCACTCAAAATATAAATAAAAACTTACCATCCGGTAGGTTCTCTCCACTTCAGTGATGACTGACCCAACCATTTTCAAACTTTTGTTCTTTTTGTCACAACAAAAAGTGCTCACACGGAGCACTGTACGAAAAACGGTGGAGACTCGTCACTGAAGACTATCCTGAAGAATATGAAGTTGTGAGTATGTGTTCCAAATATCTCGTAGTTTACATATCTCGAATTGTTTATTCTCTTCCTCTTTATTTTTATTTTTTCGCCACGATCTTTCTTGTTTTTCGGTGGTATGTACTTTTTATAGTCCGTGTATTTATCCACATATGCACGTATGCGTTTCTGACGCAATCTAGGCTTTCATTTTCCCCTGTAATTCTCACTTGGTGACTGATCTGCGAGATAGTTATCTCAACAGTTCGACGTCTTGATCTCTCCAAATTTTATCCATTTTTACAGTCAAAATTATTTTTTACGAATGATCCAGAAACAAAATCGACGTTGCGCGCAGTAGAAAAACATTTACAGCGGTGGGGGCAATATGATAGGAGTGGGGGTAGCATGATAGAGGTGGGGGTAATATACATCATATTGAATGCTTGGTAGTGGGAGATCATGTGTGACGCCGACGCCGCAGCACTCCCTACGGTGGGGGTAATGTGTGGTGAGCATACGCCTGTTATGTGAATGGTGGGGGGAATTGAGCGCGCCCCACTTTCATACCTAACGCTATAAAATGCGGCTGCTCGCAGTGTATTTCATCCAGTCGATCCGTTTTCGCTCATCAGTTTTTCAACATGGAAAATATCAACGAAAAAGAGTGCAGTGGTGTCGAACAGCAGGTGGTGCTGTCGCAAGTTATACCTCTCAATAAGTCGGAGACGAAGCAAATTCGTGTTGGTTTATAAGTTACCTGTCTCGATCAATTTGTTTCTGTGGTGCAGTTTATGGCCCTACGCCCCAACGGTGTTGTGCTGTCAATGTCATGGGAGCAATGGGACCTTCTGTACAAAGATCTGGATACCATTACGGCCTACTTTGATCCTGAGAACTTTCACCCAAAAGCCGTCCACAATGTACCTGCTAAGCAATTTGGGAATGTCAAAGTGAGATTCCATCGCAGCTGCAATAACCCCTGCGTTGCTTTTGTATGTGCTAATGTAAGGCAACCCCTCATTATGATGAGCCCTAGCATTACAACATTAAAAAACAAAGCGGCATGGATCAATCAGTGGTTAAAATTTGTGGACTCATTGCCTCTCAAACAATACAGGGAGTCTGGTCCGGGCGACCACAAGTGTTGCTATGCATTATATGGAATACAACATGATGTCAGCCACTCAAGAACTCCACTATCGCAGACGCAACAATTTCGATGAGATTTACCTTCTGGCCAAGGACGACCTCCGCCGTACAATACCTCAGGAGAATTTGGGATATTTGTGTCAATTATTTGGTGAAATGTTCCATTTCTGCTACGACGAGTTGGATGAGTTTCTGGGGGGGGGCTTACCGAATGCTTTCGTACTAAAGACTATATGATAATAATAATCTCTTATGATTGTAAATAATTTTAAATTGGAACAAAAAAGAAATATCATTTGTAACCCTAAAAATGTATTCCGTCATTTTACATGAATTAAAGAAAGAGTCATTTGTAAACCTTGCGTTATTCATTTACGAAAAACGTTGAAATTTTTTCAGCTCCGTCGAAGTTTCCAGAAAAATATATTCGGCTCCATGTCAGCTCGAAAAATTCACCGTCTTCAAAATAAAAGAGAGAGAGAGAGAACGTATTATCCGCTCTTTGCGTCATTCATGGTTGCAATTCTTTGTTATCCCTTTACAAAAAAAAATTGCGAAACCGCAATGTCTCTCCGGAGTCTTAAGGACGGTGCCTCCAATGTCCTGGGGAGCGACATCCGGACCCTCGCCGATACCCGCCGACTAGTTTCTACCTGTCATCCATTTTCCACCGCCCACTTTCCACCCGCCACCCCATTTTCCACCCACTAATCATTTCCCACCCACTACCCCACTTCCACTCACCACCCCTTTTCCACCCGCCACCTATTTTCCATCTGCCGGTCATTTTCCACTCACCACCCACTTCCTGTGACCCTCGGACCCCAACTTTGAGGCCCTGCACCACAGGGGCCCCCCCAGCGCGCCGACGTCCTCTTCAAAAGGCATGCCGCCGAGGGGGGAAGCGGGGACGTGCATGCACACTTCCTGGAAAAAAGGGGAGAGGGGGGGGAATTCCTGGAAAAAAATTCGCCAATCTCGGCCACTTACTACTACTGAAAAAATCTGAACATCACGAAGTAAAGTTCAATTGTCATACGAAAAAACTTTCGTTATTTTTTAGAAAACGTTTGTACAAACCATCTGTCATCATAGTGAACAAAATTCTAATGTGTGAGGACACAATTTTTTGACGATAAATCCACCAATGTAGTTAACAGCATTTATAGAAAAATCGGTGAGAACATTGGGAGCAGTCCAAGCAAATTTCAAAAATTGATTCAATTCATCAATAGTATCATCATTAGCAACAGAATCGTTCCCACTCAAATGGAATTTTTGTTCAACGAGACGGTTTTCAACTGCATTGTAACTTTCAAGATCGTATCGATCAATTTTTGAAATTCGCTTAGATTTACTTGAAGAGACATGGAGGATTTTTGTTTGGTCCATAAGTTGAGTATTTGCCGAGATAATTTGCACATCATTATGAATTAAGAGTCTTTTATAAACTGAAATGAACTGGACCGCGGTTTGATTGGGACACTAACCACTCCCAGCTCTAATTGCTGCGAACAGTAACTCGAGATGATCCTGGCTAAGACGATACGTTAATAAAAATCTCAAAGGTGCATTCCCCGGTTTAACGTAATAAACAAATAACGCGATTGAGGATAGAACCCCAGTGTAGAAACTAATAAATCCCGTTTTGCACTTAGCTTGAAAAATTGGAGTACCGTTCATCAGTTTTAACTGAGACAAATATTGAATTGCTTCTAATATTCGACCACGCCAGATATTTACATTTTCTCTTCTTAAAGGACTCTTGAAGCCTTTGCTCCAAGGATTACGAACGTTTGAAAAGTCGAAAATGCAATTTACGTGACGGATAAAGTCAACGGTTGCTTCACAGCCTTCGAATTGTGGTAGTCGTAAAACTTTTCAACACATTTCGATAGAATCAGCGATACTAGAACTTGAAGTTTGAGCAGCGAGATAAACTTTCATTATCATTTTCTTGTACTCGGCATGAGTTGTACGTAGTTTATTTCTCAAACGCTACCCCTCCTGCTGTTGCAGTAGAGCTGAAGCCTCTATATATTTCCATTCGAATCTTCTGTTCTCATTATCGATAATAATTTCTAAATCACCCAAAGTATTAAGAATGTTCTTGAGGTTATGGCAAGGGTCAAGCAACACATGGACATCCGGCTGTCCCTGAACTGGATGAGCAAAGGACGGTTTTGCTTTGGAATTCATTGTCATTACAGCTCTCATTTTATGAAGCGCAGCTAAAATCTCAGCTGCCCCATCTGACGTTAGTGAAGCAATTTCAACTCCAACATTCGCAAGTTTGGTGAGACATTCTTCAATAAGATTTTTTTTCGTCTGAGATGACATGCCAACCGACGTCCAATGGTCGCGGTGGCTAAATCGTTAGTTCGGCTTGGGCACTAGGAGGTTGTGGGTTCGACTCCCGGTCCGGGTTTTTTAACTTCTGGAAACGGGTTGGGGGCTCCAAAGGGTGGCTAGGCTTCGGATCCCGACTGGGGGGGACCCTTAGCTTCCGGTAAAGGGGGTTAAGGGGCTCACCTGAGGCGGATTCTGGTGGGGTCCGTCTCACCTCGGTTCTGGATGAGCGGGAGGTTCCTAATAGAGGAATCGACTATACCGACGGAGGTTTTCTGTGGTTTCCTCCGTCTCTCGCGGGAGCAAATGCGGTACAGTGTAGCAAGTCGGCCACAGCGGCAAGGCTAGGTAGATGGTAGATGGCGGAGTAAACCAAAGGGTTTAAAATGCCTTAAATAAAAAAAAAAGATGACATGCCGTTGATCAGAAAAAAGCGACTGGGAGCTTCCATGATTCATCAACGGAAACAACAAGGAAAACCGAAGCATTTTTCGCCACTGAAAACGCGAATTTTCCCGCTGTCCCAACGCCAGTATCAACATATCCACGCATTTTGCCGTCTCTTGTACGTTACAAATGACTTTTCATCCCCATTTTGTAATCGGTCCGTTTTCGGTTTTAGAGGGTGAAACCACCCTCTAAAGTTTACCACCTCTGGGAGTGATTTTCCAATTGGACATTGTAAGGATATTTTCCCGGGTTGTCCACCCAGGAAAAAATCCAAACTACGGTTTTGCCGTCTCTATCGGTCGTATGTTGGGCGCCAGCCAAACCTTTATGGAAGGTTCAACGAAAATCGGCCTCTGAGGCAAACTCGTCTACTCAGAGGACTTTGGTGGCTGGACAATTATTGCCCAGCTGACATCTGCGTGACACGGTAGAGTGGACGAAGTCCACCAGGAGTATTTCCTTCACATCCTCACGAGCCTTTTCAAGCCGTGTATTGTGCCTTGCAGCCTAATTACCATAGTAAACTGAATTCATACCTCTTCCGGAGAGTCTTTCGACTCTTCCAATATTCATTCTCCTCCTGAGTATTTCGAATCGGGAGATTTTTCAGAATTAGATGCGAATCAGCCGGGATTCCTCAGAGCCTGGAACGTCGAGAGGCTGATCTGACCAAGGTGGAACTACATTTCCTACCTTGCGACCACCCACACTCTCGACCACCAGTTACCGCTTCCGGCGTCGCGAGCCACGCCCGCCGGGTAGAACTAAACCGTCGACGTATGGTCGGGCCGAGAAAAAGATTGCTCTACTCCAGGCCCACGGGCCCATATGCTTCCGAATCGTTCCGCCGAGACTAGACAACCCTGGAAAACAACAAAGTCGTCACTTCGCGCTCCGAAATAACTCCTTTTTACTAGCGGGGAATGTAGGGGCATTCCCCCGTGCTCACCGTCAATGGTTATTCACCGAGGCTACGTGGAGTCCGAAAGTCCTTATCATGGCTTCTTCGACCATTCCGCAATCCAGCACACCGAGAGATTTTTCCAACCTCTCAGTTCAAGCGCTCGCGTTCGATTTCCCCGGAATCTCACTAGGGCCTTGCCTCCTAGTCTGGATATCTCGGCGACGATAGGTCATTCTGTTACCCTATCCCCACCAATAAACCCGACGGGATCACGGAAGTACCAGTCCTTTCACCTGGCCACATTGGTCTCTAGTCTATGCCGACACAGTCTTTAGAGTTGCCCAGTTGGAACCCCTGTACGTCGGGCCACTTTTCCCGAAACACAGCTGGGCGAGTTCTAAAATAGCGAAGGCCTAGTAACATGCTCCAGACTTCCCGTGGTCGCGGTTTCACCCAGAACAACTAGGGCTTCAGTCTTTCATCGGGTAGTGTTTATTCTCATCTGGTCCCGGCTTCTTCAGTCGCCTCTAGATGTCTCTTTCCGTCTCACTTTATAATAAATTCAAGTGTTCAACTATCTATTTAAGGGAATTTCAACCCGTAACGAGAAAATCTCGTTACAACATGTAAGCAGATTGTTTGGACGAATGTTCCATAGTATAAAAGGAAGCTCAGGAGGAATGACAGAAATGAGGATCGAAACCATTTCCGGGGGTAAAATTTGGAGGGTGAACTACCCGGGTAAAGAGTTTTTTTCTGATACAAAAGAACTATTCCTCGAAATTTGATGGCATATTTGGAATTTAAAAGAGCACCCGAGAATATGAAATACGTTTTTTCAACGTTTTCCTTTTCTTGAAATTGTGACGCAAAAATTGGTTTTCTGTAATTTGGGTATTTTTATTTTTTTTGTTGTATAAAATAAAACTTACGGGGAATGAAAAGAAGAACGACTGAAATATTCCCCAGATGGTGAAACTGGGGGAGAAAGCTACCTCCGCGAGGAGTCATTTTTCTAATAAAGAAAAACTATTGCTTAAAATTTTATAGAATTCTTGCTATTTGAAAGGTCATGTAAAAATACGAGGCAACCTCTTCACATTTTTTTTTGGATGAAAATTCCTTAATTATGATATTTTGTTTATCAATCCGCCTTATCATAGCCTTCCCCACATGGTGAGGATTCAATGAAAACTGGATATTGAAATACAACAATCGGCATAACAATTACTGGATGATGGGATTCTCAATGGTCATTAGAATTATTATTGTAGATTGGATCATTCATTGTTTCAACCAACTATTCTTTATTTATTCGTTTTACTTCCGTGACAGTCAATACCCAAAACAGATAATATTAAGAATCGTAACTCGTACAAAAATGGTATTCATAAAAAAAATGATGTAAACAATGTAAACGAAGAGGAGACTAATCCTGAGGAAAACCAGGAAAGACCAAAAGTGGCCCTCCTCCCTTATCTGAGAGGTACAGCAGAACGCATAAGTAGAGTACTTGGCAAACATAATATTCGAACGATCTTCCAGCCTCCAAAGAAGATCGGACAGATGCTGCCAAGTGCAAAGGATCTAAGACCACCTCTGAGTACACCAGGAGTGTACGAGATCCCTTGCTCATGCGGGAAAGTGTACATTGGAGAAACCGGGAGGAAGATCAATACACGGATCAAAGAATACCAGTGGTGCTCCAAATACGGTCACTTAGAACAGTCTGCGGTGGCTGAAAACTGGATGGACACTGGACATACTATCCAGTACGACCAAGCCAGAATGTTGGCCAAATCTCAAGGGTATTTCGAAAGGAAATACCGAGAGGGTTTGGAGATCTATAAAAACCCTAACAACCTCAACAGGGACAGAGGATATCAAGTAAATCCCATTTGGAAAACCGTCCCCCCGGTTTTTTAATTGACCATCTGATCAATTAAAAACATATGATTGGCTGACCACCCCTCCCCGCTTCCCCCACCACCACAAGGAAAGGCATATAAGGACTACCCCAAGACATCGGAGCTCAGAATCGGAGCTCATAGCCCTGAAGATGCAGACTGCAATGTTTGCGAAACATCGGCGCAACGCTGAATCCAAACGCGGCATCCATCCGGAAGCCAAAGATGTCATTAATCATGGCCGCGAAAGCCTCAAAACTAAGATAATTTCTCCATATTCTAAAACCATATACATCGAGAGGTTGAATCTTCCCAGTGGTACCCTTCGATATCAATATAGCCAATAATTCATCATTTCGAGGAGTTGCTTATTGTACTGCTTGAGGACAGTACCCACTCTACGAATCTATCAACAGTAGACTTTTAGATCCTACGTTTGGGAAAAATACTTCCTGCAACCAGGTTTTGAAATGCTCTGAAAATTTGGAAAATTTTCAATAATCGTAATTAGTGTATAAAAAATATCACTGTTCTTATCCATTGAATGTTATCTCACCTGAAGTAAGTGTCCCCGGTTTTGAAGCCGTGATGAAAACATTGGATGGTCTAAAAAGATTCTGTTTCACTACCAAATGTTCCAGAAGGTTCTTTTAAAACCAGGAAGAGAGGTGATAGTAATTTCCCATCAGCAGAAATTGTGGGTTGTATCATATAACTGTAGGATCCATGTCAGTAGTTTTATTCAAGGATATGATTCAAGTTTATTTAAAAAAAAACAAATGGGTTTTACACTAAATAGTTTATAAGTGCAACATTACTTCAAACGTCACGACTCTGTACCTTCCGAACTCTGGTAATCAACTGTCCTATTCGCACGTCCACGCATCCGTAAATACCTAAAGGTCCTCTAACACTCTCTTTCTTCATTCCATTCAATTCCGCAGCAACTCTATCTCACTCATTCGCTTTGTCACTCTCTTCACCCACCACTGCACGTCCGTCCCAAACTGTCCACACTTTTATTACTTTATAGCATCCCTAGACTACTCCGCGTACTTCCCCGATGTCTAGACGGCCCCACGTATTTCCCCGTCAATTCTCAGTCCGCCTGGAAGGTCCCTTTCTTTTATTATTTTATTCCTACTTCTAGAATGTTCCCGTGGGCCATTCCCCCCTTCTAATATCCGCGTATTTCCCCGATACGCGACACTCGCTCGGAAAATGTACACCCCACATCCGGCCGTCCTGAATCCAAGCATCGTCCCCGATGCTGTTTTTCTCTGTTTCTTCTGCTACAGGTTCCTCATCGTCGTCGTCATCGCTGGCAAGAAAATCTACTGATTATGACTACGGCTTCATGTAGTCAGCGGCTGAACTCGTGCGGTTGGGCCCCTCGTGTTCCCCAATCTTCTCCATCAGGTAACGGCTGTTCCCCAACACCTTCGTGATCTTATAGGGACCTAGATAGGGCGTATGTACCTTTTACCCTGGTCCGAACTACGTCCTCTTGATAGCCACAAGATCATTCGGCTGGTAAGCCCTTGGCGCCTTCCTCTCTTTGTTGAAGATCCGTCTGTTCTCCTCCTGCACCTTCAACAATTTCTCTCTTGCCTCTTCTCTCAGTCTCGTACGGCTCTCGTTGAACGTAGCAATGATCTCCTCGTCGATCAGTCGTCGAAACTTCATATCATCCCTTTGTTTCATGTGTGGGAACCAGAATTGCTGCTTCAAAACGTGCTCCGTCTTGCTCCATCCAAAATGTCCTTGCTCGTGCGCCGCTCTGATGACTTTGTGCTGCATACTTCTTGGCACCACCAGCAACTCGTCTCCAGCGTATTGTCGATATAAAATACCCCGAGAGGACAACTTGAAGTCATCACTGGAACTTCTTCGCGTAGCTTCGATGATCTTCAGCACCTCTGGGTCTTCTCGCTGCGCCTTTTGTATTCTCTCAATTAATCCGCCTCGGCCCTCCTCCAGGTACAAAACTTGCACGGGGTTACGACTTAATGCGTCCACGTGACGCATCGATGTACCTAGCCTGTGCTCTATGGTGTATCGATACTGTTCGAGCATCAGTGCCCAGTCAGCGACTCTTAGGCAGAGGTCCTTCTTCCTCATGGTCTGGACAAATGCCTGGCAATCCGTCACGATCTTGACGTCAATCCCCAGCAGGTATACTTTGAACTTTTTCAGCGCTTTCACGATTGCAAGAATTTCGAGTTCATAGCTCGTATACCTCTCTTCCACTTGTGACGTCTTCCAACTCGCGAAGTACACGGGATGGAATTTTCCATCCTCTGAGTCCTTCTGCATTATTACTGCCCCCAGTCCTGCCTTCCGTGTGCAACTCTGTTTCGGCCGTCTGCCGATATAGCTTCAGGATAGGCTTCTGGACCAGCGCATCTTTTAGCTTCTCAAATGCCGCCTCTTGTTCGGGCCCAAAATGGAACTTCACGCCGTCGCCCAATAAATTCGATAGGGAGCGCGCGTGCATTGCATAATGCGGGATAAATTTCTGGAAGTAGCCCGTCAGTCCCAAAAACTCTGCACCTGCTTCACCGTCTTTGGCTTTGGGAAGTTTTTTACTGCTCGCGTCTTCTCTTCAGAGGGGCGAATCTGCCCACGCTCCACGATGTACCCCAAATAGTCCACGCGTCGCACTAGTAGCTTGCACTTCTTCCAGTTGATGATTAGTCCGTACTTCGACGCGGTCTCTAGCACTTTCTTCAATTTTGCCAAGGCCTCCGCATCAGACTTCGCGGAAATAATCAGGTCGTCGAGATCAACACCGTTCCATCGTTGATTAGCGTCTTGAATACGGCACTCACGAATCTCTGAAACACGGCTGGTGAATTACACAGTCCGAACGGCACTTTTAAAAATTCGTAATGTCCGTCTGGGGTCACAAACGCCGTATATTTCCGGCCTTTCTGGACCTCAATGAGTGGTAGGGTGTTCCTATCGCGTATCACTTTTCGATTTAACATTCGATAGTCTACACATAATCGCGACTTGCCGTTCTTCCTCGTCCCTAGCACCACTGAGGTACTTGGCCTCCCGACACCTCGCTGCAGCCACTCTTCTACCGTCTCGTTGACGACCCTACGCTGATCAACGGGGAGCCGTCGGGGATGCTGGTACACCGGCTCTTCATCTTTTAATAAGATCTTCATCTCCACGTTCGAATGTTCGGTTTTTATCGACCCGTAACTCTTGACTAATTCTCTCACCTCGTCTTTTATTTCTACATCGCTGATATGCCTCAGGTCCACATCGTCATCTGGTTCGTCCTGGACACTGATGTTCAGAATGGTCCTCCATCCTGGGTCATCCGTCTCCACTCTCGTCTCCCCTTGATCCAACGGCGTCAGCGTCACGGATCGGTTCTTGAACCGAACTTCAGCGTGGTCGGATAGCTCTCCTCCGATTAAAAAGTCGTGTCCCATAAATTCATCCGGAATTACGTCGATGTCAAACTCAAGCTTTAATCCGTCGATTTCTACCTGAGCCCCGAATCGCCCCAGCGTGCTCAGGTTGGGTGCCCCAACACCATCAAATGGAATTTTCTTCGGTTGGAGGGGCGACGCCCCTAGACGGACGTACAGGCTAGCCCGGGCCAATGTAGGTCACTACCTGAGTTGATGACGGCTCTCACCTTTTGTCCCAAGATGCCCACCTCTTTGTACGTCTTCTTGTCGGTGGATTTTGCTACGTCAGAACGACGTAAAAAATTATTATTATTACTATTAATTATTAATAATGGAATGAAACATTCCAATATATCAAATTTAATATAAGGAATTCACGTTGGTCGTCTTACAAGTCGAATGTTGGGCGGTCTTAAATTCGATCATACAGGTATGATCGAATTCGAGTCATGCTCCAATTGCATGATCGATCGACTTTGGAAATTGCGACGCAATTAATTAAAGTAATTACTTTCCTTCAATTAAATAGGAATTGAAAATGTTCATCCGAAAGAGAAAATTTTACATGCCAAAAGGACATTTAAATCGAGATTTTTGGATTACAAGAAAACCCAAAAATCTCAATAAAACTTTTGAAATAATATTTCAAACTTAAGAATGTGGACGATTGTCGTCAGGAGTCTTATCTCAAGGGTTTCGGGTGTCTGCACCAGGCATCGGCTGCCTCACGGCACGTCGCCATCACTTCCCCTTTCGACGCAAAAATTCCTCAATCCCCTCCCCTCTTCCCCTTGTTACCACGCGTAACTCGCCGTCAACTTACCTACCCCTCCCCCATCGAACGCGGACAATACGTTCCTTGTTCTTCTTCTTCTTCCCCCACCTCCTATCTAAAGCACGAGGCACACGCCGGCGAGCTGTGATTTCCCTTCATCAAAAACCACCAGGCGACGTCACACCAATTTCTCCACCCTCCAATACTAATTAAAAATGCGTCGTAATATTGACACGAACACAACTGACCTCGATACCTAAAGGTTAACGCTCAGGGCGTTAACAGGCCAGTTCCGGCGTCTTTATCAACAGAAACAGATCAAGAAATATTCAGTACACTCCAAGGATTAATGAGTGGTTTCATCAAGATATTATTTGTGTAACTTATTCAAATGATTTTCCTTCTGAAAATCATATTGTTTAATTGTGGATCCAAACAAAGGGAAATTCATTTTCAAGTGACTTTCCTTCTGAAAATCATAACAATCCATTGTGATTTATGGTGAAAAATAAAATATTTCCCTTGTAATTTTCCTTCTGAAAATCATAAGAATTTATTTGTGAATTTTAGTGAAATTAAAATTTATTTTATGTGATTTTCCTCCTGAAAATCATCAAATTTAATTGTGATATTGATTGAAAATTTTAAATCATTTTGTGTAATTTTCCTTCAGAAAATCATAAAAATCGATTAATAATTTTTATTGAAATATTAAAATCAACTTTCAAGTGATTTTTCCTTCAAAAGAAAATCATAAAAATTGTAAAATTTTGAGTGAAATTGCATTGAGTAAAAGGTGATTTCCCTTCTGAAAATCATAACAGTTGAACTCTTGGAAAATTTAATTTAATTGATTTTCACTCAGCTTTTTACTAGAATAGTTCAATTAATTGATATCTAATATTCTCATGGAATTTGAAATCAATTGATTTTACTATTCAAACCATTTCCATTTTTAATTTTCGAAATTTTAATTCCCTTGTGTTTTTGCAGTTAAAAACAATTGATCTGAGTCGGAATTGGTCTCATAATTAATCTACACTTCAGTTAATACCACATCACCATTGGCATTTACATCACAGTTGGTTTTACATCACAGCCTGATTAGAATCTTCAGTTGATTCCAGAGCTTCATTCCAGCCAGCGGTTCCGTCCAAACCCTCCCTTGTTTTAAAAAAGAAATATACCCGAGACCCAAAAAGCAGACTATGTAAGTCAAATGAAAAATTACAATTTTATTCAATCTTCAGATGAACAGTTCTAAATTCAAGACAAATCGAGGTTTGGTATAAAATATTATTTCCGCTGAAAATGAAAGAGTAAAATTTGGAAAATTCATAAAAAAATTATTTTTCTAAGTTTTGATACAAAAAAATTTAGAATTTTTTTATTAAAGAATAAATTTCCTCTGTATTTCCAAGAAGAAGACGAATCTTCTCAAAATTGATTTGACTGAGATTTAAAATGAGAACAAGTAGAATCTTTGTTAGATTAAATTGAGAAGAGAAGAAATTAGAATCCTTGTTAAGTTGATTTTCCATTCGATTTGAAATAAAATACCAGTAGAATCTTTGATAAATTGACTTCTCTCCGATTCGAAATAAAAGAAAATGAAATTTTATTGAAAAATAAATTTTCTCTGAATAAAAAGAGAATTAGAATTTTTTTTATGGGAAAAATAGATTTTCTCTGAATTAAAGAGAAATAGAAATTAGTTGGGAATTAGTTTTTCTTTGGATTAAAAAGAAATAGAAATTTCTTGAGAATTAGTTTTTCGCTGAATGATCAAAGAAAAGAAATAGAATTAAATTAATAATTATTTCTCTCTGAATTTTAATTATATCGTGAGCTAATCACTTTGAATTATTGAGTATAAATGAGATTAAGATCACAAATAGAAAATATAACATTTATCCTCCAGTTAAGAAGAAATCTTCAATTATAATAAAAATAAGGGGGGGCGCCACGTGCCTTGTTAGAGTAAGCAGCTATCTGTTAGAGGTGCATCTTTTTTGGTGCTAAAAGTAAATAAGGTTACAGATTTTGAATTAAAGTTGTGTCAAAGAGCGAATATAAACCCATCTCTCTTTTTTGAGCATAAAACTGAGTTGGCTCCGAATGAAGATCTTCGAGTTTTTTCCCATTGTTTGTTGTACTCCACATGGCGGCTTGAGGTTATGAGCGACACCGACTCGTACAGTGACCAGGGGGACGATACAGTGATCTGTAACTCCGGCAGAGAGGGGAAGAAGAAAGTAAATCTCGTTACCGGCCGCAATACAGGTAAAGCAGTCACAAACACTCGATTTCGAATTCGTAAAGGCCCTGGCAGAAAAACAATTGCGGAGAGTCTCACAGTAGAGAGAGCTAGGGCAAACTCTATTGGATCCCTTAAAGAGCTGCTCAACCCCAGGAAACGTGCTCTGGAGAAGAGCTGGGAAGAGACTAAGTTAAGACCATCACGAAAAACAGAAAACCCAGAGAAAAGGAGGGCGTTACTTGATCTAGATACAGATTCGCAAGATACTGACCTCGAGTCAGAAACGTCAGCTCCTGTTGCTTCCTCATCACCGAGTGCTGTCGCCAGTGACAGTATGAGCAATGCCGATAAAATCCTAGCCGAAATGGCTGAGATGAGAAAGGAAATTTCAAATAGGCTGGATCGCTTTGAGAAAACTTTGGCAAACCAGACGGAACAAATCAAGGCAGACCAGAAAGCAACACTTGAGAAGTTCCAAGAAGAATTGAAGAAAAGAGACACAAAGTGGCAAAATGATTGGAGAACGCTAAGCACAGAAGTCAAAAATCTGAAGGCACAAATTCAGAAACCACGAGAAGAGATAGTTGTTGAGGTCACAGCAGAGATGGAGAAGAGAATCATGGATACGATCAATATCACCAACAAGGAAGCTGACCCAGTACTGGCAATTTTGGAGAGAAAGATGAAAGAATTTACCATGGCCTGGGAGCGTGAAGAAAAGTTTAAGAAAAGACGAAATATAATTGTCAGTGGTCTGCCACTCAATGCAGGCATTGATATAACAATGCAGGTCAATGTCTTCTTCAAGGAAAAATTTGGGCTGGACTGTGCAGCTGAAGAAGCTTTTCTAATTGGTAAGGAGAGGCAAAAAGTCAAGGTAATTCTTGGCGATCCCAAAGTAAAAGATCATATTATGAGGACCAAGAAGGAAGCTCTCATTGGTACAGACATTTACCTTAACAACGACCTCTCTGCAGCTGACGCAAAAACAGCTAAACAGTTAAGAGACACTGCCAAAACTCATCGTCGCAATGGGAGTGAAGTAAGGATCAGTGGAAAGAAAATTCAAATCAACAATCAGTGGTGGAGTTGGGATGTCTTTCAGGACAAGCTGGTGCTCTGCCAAGAACCTGGTCCCAGGATAGCTGTCTCCTCACCGCGACACCATAACCACCGTGATCAACGTAATCGAAGTTATCAGTCAAAAAATGGTCAGAGTCATCATCCAACATCAATTTCACCTTCTGGAATGCCAGAGGGTTCATAAATTTTCTCGCCAATGCAGATCTAGTGGATGATGACGTCATCTGTATATCGGAAACGTGGCTCACGAGACCAGGGAAGCTGAATATCATCTGGACGGACTATAATGTGTTGTGGGTGGATGCCATAAAAAACAAGATGAAGGGGCATGTCAGTGGGGGCATAGCAACGCTAGTGAAGAAGACTCTAAAGTATACAATTCTCAATGCTACCGATAGCTAGCTGTTTCTTCTTGTAACTGGTAACAACTGTAATTATGTATTAGGGAATATATGTCTTCGACCCTTATGTAACATGGGTGCGATCCTGAGGCGCTTCCGTGATGTCGTCGAAAATCTTTCATTACAACACTGTCAAACTTGTTTTATTATTGCTGGCGATTTTAACGCTTGAGTGGGTCAACCCGACGACATCCCGGAAGAGCTATTGATGGATACTAGGTTGAATGCGCAGGGTGATACAACTGATGGCACCTTAAATTCACGAGGTTTACTTTTAAAAGAATGTATGCTTGATCTGGGTTTTATATTAGTAAACGGTAGAACGTTGAGTGATAATCCTGCGCGAGTCACGTTTCATAGTGCAGGCAGGAGAAGCATTGTGGACCTGGTTTGGGTGAACTTGCATGGTGTCAGTAGGGTTAGAGATCTCATGGTCTCACATATGGTCACCCTCTCTGATCACTTTCCGATTTCACTGAGGCTGGTGGGAGGATCAGAGACGGTGGAAAGTGTAAATGTAGCTCATTTGTTTTTGCCAAGTGCCGGGTCACTTAGATGGTCTGCTGATAAAGTGCTGGCATATGAATCAGTGATGCAATGGTCCCCCTTGATTGTCGCGAATTTTGATGTCGAGTCCATACACGATTTGAATAGTAAACTCTCCAAGGCCATCCAGCAGTCGGCTAGACATCTCAATCTTATTAGTAAAGTTAATATGAAAAGTCTTGGTGGTGTTAAAAGAGATGCATGGTTTGACTCGGATTGCCGGGAGAAAAAAGATATTGCCAGAAAAAAGCTTAAAGTAGCAAAAAAAAGTAATTTTATAGGGCCAACGGGGCCAGATTATGAGGTTGCCTTAAAAGAGTATAAACAAACGATTGAAGCTAAACGCAGAATATATACGAAAAATTTAACAAATGAACTTAATAATGTAAGAAATAGTAATGAATTTTGGAGAGCCTTGGGTAAATTTAAACCAAAAAACAGTAGAAAATCGGAGGTGAATATTAAAGAATGGGAAAAATTTTATGAGAAAATTTACACTCCACGTGACATAGGCGAAAGCTTATACCCCGGCGTCCTACATCTAGATCTAGACAAAGATATAACTCTGGCTGAATTGAGAAGGGCGATTTCAAATAGTAAAAATAATAAAGCACCTGGCGACGATAATATCGTAAATGAATTTTATAAAGCGCTCCCCGTAAACTGGGAATTATTCTTGCTCTGCCTCTTCAATAAAATATTGAGAACAGAGGTCATCCCTGATGACTGGGCTAGAGCTACGTTGACGATGATTTATAAAAAAAGGAGATGCGCGTGACCCGGGAAACTATCGCGGTATAGCGCTTATGAATCATGTTTTGGAAATTTTCACGAGTATCCTAGCAGCGCGTCTGAGGATCTGGATGGAGGAATGCGGGTTATTGCCAGAGGGACAGGCCGGTTTTAGGGCCCACAGGGGTTGCCTGGACAATGTTTTCGTTCTGCAGGAGGCTATACATTCTAGACTCAGGCTGGACGGGGGCTCGGTCTTTGTAACCTTTGTGGACTTTAGGCGGGTGTTCGACTCGATAAACCACAGTAAATTGTGGATTAAACTTTTGTCCTTAGGAGTGAGTGCCCGCATGGTCAGGATTATTATGAATTTGTACAACAAGGCTTCGCTGAGAGTTAAAACAAATGAGGGTCTTTCGGATGAAGTTAATATCACGGAGGGTGTTTTGCAAGGCGAAATTTTAAGTCCCTTGCTATTTGTTTTGTTTATTTCGGAAATTGAAGACTTTTTTCGTAGTAGAAGCCTCTATGGGGTGAGCGTGAACGATAAAATTGATATTATGATGCTTCTTTATGCTGATGATTTAGCCATTTTAGGCAGAAATAAAGCAGATACCATGACCAAACTCAAGGTTCTCCAACAATATTGTGAAGAAAATGATCTCAAAGTAAATGAGTCCAAGACCCAGATACTATACTGTCGTAAGAGAGGAAGGGTGCCAAAAGGATTAGTATTTAAATTCAAGGATGTTAAGCTAGAAATTGTAAATTCGTATGTATACTTGGGGGTAATTTCAACTCAACAGGTTTGGGCAGACAGGCTGCTTCAGTGGCAATCTCCAAAGGGAAAACGGCTGCAAAAGCAGTCCAGAGTTTAATATACAGAGCGAAAATTAATCACCCATAGGTAATAAATAAACTTTTCGACAGTATGGTGTCTTAGGTCGTTTTATATGCCTGCCCGGCTTGGGCGCTTAGATATGTAAGTGATCTCGAAACGGTACAAACTACATTTTATAAGTCAGTTCTGACTCTCAGCAGATCAACAGCAACTGCTCTGGTGTACTCGGAGGCTGGCAAGATGGATTTATCATACTCAGTCTGGAAAATAACTTGGAATTGGATAAGTAAAGTTTTGAGAATGAAGGAACACCGGCTCCCCCTTATATGTTTCAAGAACGTGCTAAATTTGTACAAAAAAGGTTTCAAAGCGACTCAGTATAACTGGGTGGCCCAGATCTTTGACTTTGTGGAATCGGTTGATCCTGATATAGGTTCCTATTTAATTGAAACACTTGACAGTCGGGAGTGAATCAGAGCTGGTGACGTGTTGCTTGGGAAATTTAAAGAGAGAAAAATAGAAGAGAGAATGAAATTAGTCAGTAGTGCGCATTATCTAGAATTTGCAATTGTTGGAGAGGACACCCGAAGACAATATCTCTATCAGCAAGTTCCACTAGTTTTCAAGAGAACCCTAACCCAGTTAAGATTAGCAAACCGTCATGGAACAACTATCTTTGTAAATAATAATTCGTACCGTTTCGAGCATAGTAACTTTTGTCCAGTCTGTGAATGTGCTGAGTTGGATACGATTGAGCACTTTTTAATACGTTGCAATGAATTTAATGCCGAAAGGGCCATATTACGTCTGATCTTGTATAAGCATACACCTGGCATGTTGGCCAACTATCCTCTTAAAATTGAGTTTATATTAGCACCTGCGAAAAACGCGCAAGTGAAAGCTATTCATTTATTTGTATTAAATTGCTGTATGAAAAGAGCGCGTATAATAGAGCAACTTAAATTGGACTGTTTCTACTTATCAAATGATAGCACCTTAGGTTAAGTCAAGAGCTTCTCCCCCCCAAGACATATTGTTAAAAAGGATTTTTTGTATCTTTAGAAACAATAAAATTTATCTATCTATCTATCTAATAAAAATAAGAATAAGTTGGAGATAATTTTGTGAATGAACTGATCAATTGATTCTAAATAATTCTTCATGTTTTATGATCTCCAAAGATCTTCAACTTGAATAATTATGAAAATAATCTTTTTGATCCCAAATTCAACAGTCGAATCAATATATCATCAACCATTCGTGTTATTATCATTTTCAAGTCTGTTCCAGACTGTTCAACCATCATAATTTTTTATTAATTTATCTAAAGAATAATCATAATTTTTATTCAATGATTATAAATTTTAATTTACTTGCAACCCTTGAAACTAGAATCTTCCCTGTTTATTCTCGATGATTAGATAATCTGACGTAAAAATCGGAGAACAAATGAGAGAATATCAAATTCTATTTAATTAATTGTTTGAAAATTAAAAATTAACAAATGAATGATTAATGATTTTACATTTAAAAAATAAATGAATTATTGAACAGTCGATCAATTCACATGAGAAATCAATTGTATCATTTTATTATCGATTGTTAATCATCAAATAATTGGGAAAGATCATTAAAGAATAACATTACATATTCTTAAAAATTGGTTCACAACATTTATTTCTAGAATAATCAAAAGTCACCTCACCATCCTAAGTTATTACCGCAAAGTAGGCTTAAAAAGCTAAACTTAACTTCATGTTTTTCTCATTTATTAAAAAGGTAAGTTTGAAAATTCATGACGTAACAATTTTAATGCATCTACCCTCGCTTGCGCCTTCGATGTTTCCGCATCCTGTTTTTTTTTGCCCTGGGCACACGCGGGCGAAATGTGATCATGACTTTCGCAACTAAAACATCTCTGTTCTTTGTCTTTATCGGGACATTCTCTGCTGAAATGGTTCTTCACACCACAATTGAAGCAATGTTTCGGCTTACCCATGGCTCCCGACTTTCCGTCGCTGGCTTCCTCGTCCTGTCGCTCACTGCACTTTTGGGTTGAGGCTTGTGTTTATTGGTGTTACCCCTCTGGGTCTCATACAATTGGAACTTCTCCCGTCGCCCCTTAATGGTCTTCGCTCCGTACAACACTGATTTGTTCGCCTCGTCGTCTCTTATCCCGTCCACGATATATTGAATAATTGATTCCGTCTCGATGTTAGCGTGCCTCGCTATTCCCAACATACGGTAAATGTATGTTTGATACGACTCTTCTCTCTTCTTTTCTGCGAGTGCCAATTTCTTATGGACTTATTTGCTGTTCATCGTCTGTGCGAATTCTCTCACTAACGTTTTTTTCAAGCCACGCCATGTTGTAGCCTTACTCTCGAAACTAGTGACCACTTTTGCCGATCCCTTCAGCAATGCCTTCGCATAAATAACGCGATGAGTGTCAGACCATTTACACATTTCCGCCGTACTCCTCGAATGATGTCAGCCAACGGTTAATATTTTCGCCTGCGTCACCGCTGAATGATTCCATCGATTCGCGAACATCTTTGAAAGTTAGCGCTGGTCCTGTCTCCGTGATCCTACGTCTGCGTCTCATCTCTCGTCTCTGCCTCTCTGCGTCGACGTCCTCTTCTTCGCTGCTCGACTCTTCTTCGCTGTTCAGCTCTTCTTTACTGCTCATCTCTTTGTCCAGAGCTCTCCGCAATCTCAAGCGGAGCTCTGCCTTTTTTCCGGTCACTTTGAGCCCTCGACTGCGTAGTGCAACCTTAAGATCAGCTATACGCATTGCGTCTACGTCCAGCTCGCCTACCGCTTGTTCAATATCAGACCCGTCGCCTCCATTATCTTCACTGTTTTGTCCATGGCCCGCCATCGCTGTAGCATTTTTCGCCAATGCTTTGCGGAGTCTCTCTGCTAGAACTGGCTTGGTCCCCTCAATAGCCCGACCGATAGTCTCCCGTCACCGCCTCAGCTCCTTGATCTCCATGCTTGCTATCTCCGCGCCACTTGTGGAAACTGCTCCGTCCGTAATCCTTGTTTCGCAATGAGTGTTGCTCTCGGAGTAATATTATTCGTCGTTTGGCCGTCTGCCGTACCACCATTTATCCAACACCGTCACTGCTTTGCGTTGCTTCTCACCGACTTACGATCGTATCCGTCAAATAATTTTAATACTGGCTTGAACCTGGTTGAGCCCCCAATTTTGTAGGATTCATGTCAGTAGTTTTATTCAAGGATATAATTCAAGTTTATTTTAAAAAAAACAAATAGGTTTTATAGTAAATAGTTTATAAGTTCAACATTACTTTAAACGTCACGACTCTGTACCTTACGAACTCTGGTAGTCAACTGTCCTATTCGCACGTCCACTCATCCTTAAATCCCTGAAGGTCCTCTAGCACTCTCTTTCTTCATTCCACTCAATTCCGCAGCAACTCTATCTCACTCACTCGCTTTGTCACTCTCTTCACCCACCACTGCGTTAGGCCCAAACAGTCTACACTTTTATTACTTTACAGCATCCCTAGACTACTCCGCGTACTTCCCCGATGTCTAGACGGCCCCACATATTTCCCCGTTAATCCTCAGTCCGCCTGGAAGTTCCCTTTCTGTTATTATTTTATTCCTATTTCTAGAATGTTCCCGTGGGCCATTCCCCACCTTCTAATATCCGCGTTTTTCGCCAATAGGCGATATTCGCTCGGAAAATGTACACCCCATATAACTATATGTTGTTAAAGTTATCGATTGTACTATACACGCGACTTATTTAGTGCCTTCTTCGGCTAATTTTCGCCCTGAATGAATCTCCCATTTAAAACCACTCTGATCAGAGTTATAGATATTTTCTGGGCCTTAAGCAGGGAAATAAGACTGAACTTTCTGGAGGAATTCTTTTGAATGTCTTTATAAAGCTTTTTGATTCTTTAATGTTTCCCGCGTAACGAATTTACTAATCTTCCGCGATGTAATACGGTGTGCCTTTTTAAAATAATGCAGCCACCATGGTGAAGCCGTAAAACGAATGTCTCCGAATTCAATTTTTGTCTGTGCGTGCAGAGCCCACCTCCGTAAGTCAATATTGTGAACGGTCAATCCCGCATCAAGAGCATTTCTCATATTTTTCAATGTGAATTCCGAAATACGTTTCAATTTCTCCATATATGTTCCTCCTTTTTTATTTGGTGCGCTCAGCGTCGTAATTGTCGACTCGATTTCACCTTTTTAACTCAATGTGCAAAACTTTTTATAGACACATTTTCTGTTTTTCTCAACTTCTCTAGTATTCAACCGCTCTCGGTTTATTCTCGAAATCTATGGGTTCCTCATCTTCCGAGCCACTTTCAGAAGATTCTTTAGTACGTGGTTGAAATTCTTTATCTTCAATCCTCATCATTTCTACATTTTTATAGGGTTCTTGGAAATCCAGAGATGTTTCTTCAATCATTTCAACGCCTTGCATTCCTCTATGGATTGAAGTAATATCTTTTGGAACGTATCTGCCAATTCGTCTTCGTCATTCTTCACAGGAGTTTCAGCACGATTAAGAACTTCAAATGTTGGCAATAAAAGTCTGATGACGTTGATTGGTTTTCATCGTGTAACAGGCACAAAAACACGATACCCATCGAGACTGTTTTCTTTAATGGATTTTTATAGACTGATTATGAGTGTATGAATAATGATAACGAAACACACTAATCTTTTAAGCCGTGTATATTCATCACTTAATGTTATTTTTAAATGACTCCCCTTATCAGACAACTGACAAGAGAGGTGCGAGTCATCATTGAAATATTATCAAAAACAATATCTATTTTAGATATTCTCAGGGGAGAGTCAAGAACAATACTGCGTGTTTCTTCATGCTCTCTCAAGTCGAAATCAATCCTTGAATCCTGAGCAATAGTTTTTCTTCGTTAGAAAAATGACTCCTCGCGGGGGTAGTTTTCTCCCCCCAGTTTCAACACTCGGGGACGATTTCATTCGTTCTTCGGATCATTCCCCACAAGCTTTATTATATACAGCAAAAAAGAATCAAAATACCCAAATTACAGAAAATCTATTTTTTGCGTCGCAATTTCGAAAAAAGGAAAAAGTTGAAAAAATGTATTTCGTATCTTCGTATGCTTTTTCAAACTGAAAAAATACCATCAAATTTCTAGGAATAGTTTTTTTTTATCAGAGAAAACTTCTTCACACGGGTAGTTCGCTCCTTAAATTTCACCCCCGGGAATGGTTTCGATCCTCATTTCCATAATGCCTCGTGAGCTTCCTTTTATACTATGAAACATTCGTTCAAACACTGCTTATATGTCCAATTGGAAAATCACTTCCAGAGGTGGTCAACTTTAGAGGGCGGTTTGACCCCCTAAAACCGAAAACGGGCCGATAAAAAAATACGTATCACTTCGTTTTTAGTTCTCTATAACTGAAGGGTTATTTAGGATTGAAATAACGATTAAACACAGTTTTATTATCGTAAATGTAATTAACTTTTATTCAGCAACGTAACACGATAATGGTCGAGGCACTAGTAGTGCATAGTACGAGTATATCTCATAGAGGCGCAACGGCGTCGTGGCGACACAGTCAGTCACACTGTCGGTAACAGGGATCGGCAAAAAAGTAATCCTTTATTGCTATTACTTCATTACATCAATACCTGTCAATAATGAATATCCATTTTTCAAATACTAAATTAATTATAATCAGTAAAACCGAATATTTGATTACTTTATAATTTGTAATGAAACTAAAGAAATGAGTAAATTATTGATAAATGCTTAATGGACAATAGCGACAATTTCCATTACTCACGTAATGAGTAATTAATGCCCGGAGAATTTTCATTACTAACTTAATCAGTAATGGAATTGGTAATTATGCGTTACATAATTATTGGAAATTAAAATGACAAAATTATCGATTACTTATCTACTGAGTAATGGAGTAAGAATATGACTTAATTACACTATCAATGAGTAATTGGTTCGAAAAATTGTTTCATCCCGTTCCGTTTCTTTCGGTGGATGCTCATTTGATTGCACTTCAATATGCAAACAAATCCAAAAACACTGAAGTTTTTCTGTTGATAAGCTTCTAAAAAGAATATTTACAACAATTTTTTTTCGATATAAAAGGAAATGATGGCGTTAAGCGTATTTGAACAATTCAATTGTTAATCACCGCTGAATGCACAGCTTGTGAAAAAACACACAGAATTATATTTCGACATATCAAAAAACATTGAATACTTAAGTTTCATTGTATCTCATGGATTTTATATATTTTCCTGTCAGCGGATGGACTGTCCCCACTCCGTCAGTCCCCCCGGCAGGAGCCAGAGGGGATATTCAAACGAAAATACAGCACTGATAGCGTCAATATTTATATCGATGTGATCGAGTGTACCTGTGTTGCCTATATTACGTTCTGGGCCATATTTTCCATTTCACTGATTTCAGTAGAATTAGTGACTTAGCGTTCATCGTGTGAATTGTGAATTGTGGATGCAATGGCAATAGCTTCGAGCTCAGTTAATTATAGTGGGAACCTGTTGTTCGAATGTTTGATGCCTGGTGATACAAACATGTAAGTATTTTTCGTTCCAAAAATGAAAAAAATCTACAAATTCTAATCAGAAAATGTAACCAAGAATTATGAACCGAGATAAACGTGACGATTTGGGGCGCTCAAGGGACAGTCGATAATTTGATGTTTCTCTTGTTTTGAATCATAATTCGATACACCAAAATTTTTGAAGGATTGTCCTCTCTATTTCTTGGAATTCATCGAAAAAATAATGAATGTGGCATTTTTATTGAACGACACAATTTGTGAGTTATTCATTCTCTCTATTCCATGTTTAGCACTATCACCGGGTATATCGATTCTATTGTGGGTAAAAGGTGGATGAAAGAACAGAAGAAAACTGCATCAATTTTCCGAATGAACAATATTCGTGATATTCAGATTTATGTATACCTTTGGGAGCCGAATATCAGATTGTGGAAATCTCAAGTCACCATTTACAAGGTATTTTCGACTTTAATATTATCATTCTTACGAATATCCAAGTACTTATTTTGACGGTTTTAGATTCTAACATTTTGTTCTCGTAATAGAATCTCACAATCACCCGAGGAACCATCAGATCGATTCCAAATGATTCAGTAGATAATCAGACTACCTTGCCAGTCGAATTTCATCGGGAGCATTTCAGTGAGATATTTTCTCACGGAGAATATCATCCTGAACTCCGAGATTCTCTGATCTATACCGAAGTAGAATTCGATACAATTGCAACAGTTAAAGGACCAGTTGGTAAGGATTAGCAGAGAATTAAAAATTTTTCATGATAAAATATATCCTGAATTGTTTTTCATGGTATGTCTTTTTGGTTTCAGTCCTCACAGGGTCATCAAAGATTCATTCATTGTAGATGCCGTCGGGAATGTGAATTTTGGGAATGGCTCTGTAGCAGACGGCGTGTACAGACTCACAGTACTTATTGTTGATTACAGGATAAACCTAACACTGGCAAGAGGTCGCCGTGTTAAACTCTGGGGTAGTCTCGAAACTAATGCAAGTACGTCATTTTCTCAGCTCAAATTAACAAATTTTCTTTCCTTTAATTAATCGAGATTTGGAACTCAATGTTATTATATCAGTCCCGTTGAGAGTTAATTCAAGTTTCGATTTCATCCTGTTTTCCAGTTGGCGGTCGTTATCTGAAAGTACGCGATATGCATATCATATTCGACTGGTGCATGATGGAGCGAAAATGTCGGATGAAGATTTGGAAGACTCCATTGTTCCAGTGTGGACTTGATTATCAGAACCGAGAGTCAGCATTTATGCAACCAGAAAACACGAGAAATTCAGAATTAATTTCGATTCAAAATTCCGAAAATTAACGATTGAAAAGTAGAACGAATGAGAGATTCTATTTTTCTATGGAATTGATCATCTATCTGAAACTATTATTTGGATCACAAATAATAACTATAAATTGTAAAAATTGACTTTGTATTCTAAAGTACTTTGTACCTTGTAAAGTAACAAATAAATTCTAAAAATTGACATTGTTTGTGTATTTGCAAACAAACTTTTTTTCGGTAAATTTCTTCCATTCCTGAAAATGCTATATTTTTTTCTTTTTTGTTCACTTAGGAATATTCAATCTGTAATTTCAATGGAACGGATTTCATTAGTATCTCATTATTTTCTGACTATTTTTTTCTTTCATTATTCTCCAGTATTTTGCGATAAACGACAGAAACCACTCTGAACATAAATTATAGCAAAATGAATTATATGTATTCTTCTATGAAAAAAATAATGTGATTTAATTATGATTAATTAACATACCCTGTGAGACCACGTTTTCATAATTTTTATTTCTTATTTGGCGATTGAGAAATATCGGAAAAAAATTACACCCCTGTTGTAGAGTTTATGATTTCGAGGGAAAAATGAAATCACGACTTCTGTTAACATTTTCTGAATAACTGTTATGACGACCTACCGAATATAAATATCGATTTTGGAGCAAATAGTCACCGTTGATATTTTCTCGCTATGCTAAGGAATTTCATGTTGTGCCGATATTATCGGGAAAATCCTATGAATGGATCGATCATTCTCCCATTCGTCTCATCAACAAACGATGGCTGTGTACGCAAATAATTATACACGGGAACACCTCAGTAGATAGACGACGGCGACGGAGCCATGAGTGATTGATGGTCACTGAGGAAAAATTCGATCATTGGTGTTAAGAATTAAAGTGTGGGAAAAAGATTGCGGACATCTCATTAAATGTGCCGTTCATAGTAAGTACAAACTAATTAATAATATGTACGGTTGAGGCTAATTTCCGAAATTCATCCGCTTATCTTGCAAAATTTAATCACACCGTGAAATTTACTGGCCTGTTACTTCGTGCTGATTACAAGCCGTATTGATGAGACTCAGGTACTGAAATTTCATTTCTTTGAAAAATCCTTCTCAATTGGAATACCCCCGTAATTCATCACCCTAAAAAATTCTCCTTGGATAAAATTAATTTTTCAATATTTGGATCAACTAATTAATAAATAAATATCTATAAATGATTAGCTAAGTAGGGAAACGCTCGTTGCATGCACGCTCATTCCCCATCGGTCCCAACAGCGCAATCAGCAATCATTACTCATATTTTACTAAACGATTAGTAGACTTCATTGATTTTTTTTTGTGAATGCAAACATTGAGTCATTTGTGACAACGACTGTTCATGAAAATTTCTCATGAAATTTTGCAAATTTTTAAATGGATTATTGATGTTATTCATTTCAATTATTTGCATTCTTTTCCAGGAAATTTTGAAATTGCGTAACCGGAGATTTTTTTCTACATTCGGAAAATTACACTGCTAAGTAATAACTCAATTTCCTCTGACGTTGAACATTCGAAAATGTCAACCTCTTTTACAATAGGTGATGGAGAAAGGGATTCACCTGCAGAAGTGCAGGAAAATGAAGAAAGTATTGAAAAATTATCCATCGATGATGCCTGCAAGCAACGTTCTTTTTTGGATGGAACGTGGTTCCAACCAATATTGAAGACATACACACCGGATGGTAAAATTCGAGGTCGATGCCAACACTGCGTAAGACAGAAGCGTAAGAAGCAAACCATCAGTGGCCATGTGAACAGTCAATCCAATTTTCGAACTCACATTAAGGTAATATTTTCAACGCAGAGGTATTTTTCATTTCATTCCTTTTCCATTGTTGATTCCATTACTTTCATGGAGCAATTGATCAATTTCGGTGGTTTTCTAGAGAGCTCATCCTAGAGAATTGGAAAGTTTCAATGATTATAATGCTCTCAAGAAGAGACGAGTAGAAGCCACAGAGGATTTGAAGAAGAAGAAAACCTGCTGCGATTTTTCCCAGGAACAACTTGAGCGGAATGTTATAAATTTCGTGCTGGATACTTTTGTACAATTCAGTATTGTTGAAGCACCATCATTTCGTAGAATTCTTGATGGTAAATGTTTCCACTTAATGAAACATGAATATTTACATGCAATATTGGGCACGTTCCGTAATCGACTCTACGCAGTGGTAGTAAATTTTGCATCCGTCTCCTTTGATTATTTCCCCTATCGCATGACAATGTTTTGTTCCGTTGGTCTAAGAATATTTCGACTGTGTATAGCCGAGTTAAAATGTTTATTTTACAGATTTTAATATTCGCAAGGGTCATTTGCGTTTGAAACACATGTCAACCCGTACATTGGTACGCAGAACCAATGACGTTTCCAACGCTCGCATGCGAACGATCAAAGATGAAATCATGTCGGTGAAGTCCCTATGTACTACCGCCGATATTTGGTCAAGCCGTCATCGTAGAATCCTTGGAGTGACGTGCAGCTGGGTAACGATTGCACATAGCACTTTTAAACAATACTTCGCACCACTCGTCAGCACATTCCCTTCCATTAATAATATTCTCATATACTTGGCTCAGACATAATCTCATGCAGTGACTAGCAAACTTATTTACATGAATTCAACAAATTGATTGAGTCATTCTTTTTGTAGATTGATGAACGAACACTGGAAAGGGTTTCTTATGCCCTTGCTTGCAAACGTTTCCCAGGGAGTCATACCCATGACAGGATTGCAGCTTTATTGAATGACATTCATACGAAGAATGGAATCACTCAAGATAAATTAATTGGTACGGTAACAGATAACGGGTCTAATTTTGTGAAAGCCTTCAGAGAGTTTGGGATTGATTTGGAAGAGTCCCAGTTTTACGAGGGTGAGTTGATAATTCTTCAAAATATTTTGAAAAAAAATCGTTGTATAATTCGCAATACGCCATTGAGAGTAATCATCATTTACAGACTACATTGACACAAACATGGAAGAAAGTATAGACAGTCGAGAATATGCAGAACTCGTCCCTTTTGAAAGTATTACCTCTAGATTATTGTCAGCCCACCAACGATGTAGAGCTCAATTAATGAACTTGGTTGCAACCATCGATGCATTGAGCGGCATCAATTCTTGTGAATCCTTGAAATTAATTCATGATGATGTGATGAAAAAATATACTGCCTCGTGGAATTTGACACGATCTCCAAGAAAGTATGAAGAGCTTAAAGAAGTATTGGGGGCCGCTTTAAAACGACCAGTGGTGACTCGTTGGAACTCATTATTCGACAGTTTATCGCAACTTGTAAAATTGAAGGAAAACATTTTGAATCTTCCTGATGAACTCAACATCTCAGAGCCGTTGACAGCTGATGATTTCACGTAATTAACCCTTTTTCTAATGCCTCGAGAATGAAAACTGCGTAGTTAAACTGAAATATATTGAACATTTTTTAGGTACATTGAGGAATATCTTAAATGCACCAAGCCCGTTGTCAAAGCTCTTGGCACTCTTCAAGGTCAAATCAACGTCACTTACGGTCACCTGCTGCCTACTCTTCTGTCAACCAGAAATAGATTGATGAAGCTGAGCAACCAAGATCTAACACATTGCCAAAAGTTGGTGGAAGCATTGTTGAAAGGATTACAAAAACGGAAACGTAGAAATTGCAAATTACTCAAGTAATCCTTATTCATATCCAAAAACTCATTACTAAATTCATTCCGTGTAGTTTTGAAATACTTCGGACTCTTTTCCAACATATTATTGATATTTCTTTAACTTGGTTCTTTGAATTATTTCGACACATTAAAATGTTTCCTATGTTTCAATTACTAGGGGTCGGCATGCTTGGACTATTTGATCTGAAAATTTATCAATTAAGTTGAACACAGTGAAAATACTTTAAAAAAATTAACATAGCTTTCAATCGAACATTTTCAAAAAAAATAAAAAATGATGCTCATTAGTCCTCATATTTTTTGTCGTAGCAAAAATCTAAAAATAAAACGAGAAACGTGTATTTCACCCGATTCATAATTTTCTTCTTTAAATCTTTTTTCTCTGAAGCTTCTCTCTTTGGACAATTCAGAACATTTTTCATCAAAATCCTCTTGCGACACGTGCCATTTTTTTTTTGTAGAGAGACCCAGTGCATTCGCTAGTTAATTCTATTGAATTGCTATAGGACTTGTATCGAAAATTATCGTCGCATTAAAATTAAAGGGGCGTAAAAGCTATGCTTATACACAGCCTTTACACCCCTTTGATTTTAATGCGACGTTATACTAATTTTTCCCAATTCTATTGAGGAATTCTAGAGCTTTTCGGCGGTTTTTTTTTATAGAAAAGATTTAATGAACAGAATTTCATTAGAAAATTTCTTGGCATAAATTTTCTGTTTTTTTTCACTGCATTTTTTGTCATTACTAAGAGTCGCGCGCTCCGCGCGCCCTAGATAAGGTTGCATGGGATTTATTCACCATTCCACTCTATAGTCATATAACATATTAGCAACTTATGTAGTAAAAAATGAATGAAATAGTGGTGAAATTCACCAAATGTGACACGTAAGAATCGACGTATGTTGACTTACGACATTTTATCAAGATGATGGACCGGAAAATTCCAAGTGCCATTCTGAAGTTCTTATTGAGATCTCCGCATTGATATATGATATATCTCCATAGATTAAGTTGAAAGCATTGATCATTTTCCAAGTATATGGAGACAGAGTACGAAGAATTGAAACAATCACTATACTGATTTTCTCCAGGAAAACGCAATCAAAACAAAATCAACATATACCACTTTGAAGAGTATACAATTCTCGTTAGAACCGTACTTAAAATTCAAATTTAAATATGACAATTACATTTTCGATTAAACCTCTCATAACTTAACGGAAAATAATAGAAATCCAATGATTCACATGCCATTTTATAGCTCATTCAATTAGCTTCCGAGTCCTTGATATATTTGGATAATTCAGAAAGAAAAAGCAAATTATCATAATTACGATAACAAACGTCTGAATTTCCATTTTGTGACATACAAAAACTGACTTATATCCCCTTATAACTCTTGATCAAGTTGATGAAATGAAGAATATGAGATATTATTTTGAAGAACTCGTTGGGACCTTTAAATCAATATATGATATATCCCCTCTAATCATGTTCTAATTGTCGAGAATTGGCAGAAAGTGAGTAGTTAAGTAATGCCGATTCGAGCACAACGTTTTTGGCATCGACCTGGTCGGGGGGCCCAGTAGGGGGTTCAGATGAAAGTGGGTGGGTGGTTGATTAATTCGCGGGTTCGCGGTTTAATTCGCGGCTTGATTCGCGGGGTCGCGGTTTAATTCGCGGTTTAATTGACGGTTTGATTAATTAATTCACAATATTTCCCCTGGAAGTGATGAAAGGGTTATTTAATTTGCTGGTTAATCAATTTAATTCGCGGTTTAATTCGCGGTTTGATTAATTAATTTGCGGTTTTTCCCTCGAAGTGATGAAAGTGTTAATTAATTCGCGGGTTCGCGGTGTAATTCTCGGTTTGATTCGCGGTTTAATTCGCGGATTTAAATCGCGGTTGTGATTCGCGGGTTCTTTACTTTAAATACCTGAGGAGGGTCACAATAGTTTGCGGGGTTTACATTTTTCAAATTCCTGCGATATCAATGAGTCATCACAGGAAGGGGCTAAAATAAAAAAAAAGGTCATAAAAACTTTCACTCTTTCATGGATTCTAGGAAATGATAAGAAGATTAAGGGGGTCTTAAATCATCAAATGCTACCTCTACATTTTTCAAATTCCTGAGATATGAATGAGTCATCACAGAAAGGGGTTCAAAGGAAAAAGGTCACAAGAACTTTCATTTTTTTATGGATTCCAGGAAAACACAATCGAAGATCATAAATCAATCTATATACATGAGCACACAAACCTTGAAAAATTTGCAGGGGGGTGGGGTGAGAGCTTGATTATATAACGTCTCCATTTCGAGACTTCAGCATCAGTTCACTTTTTCTTGTGCTCATGAGGAGCTACTCTAATCGACGACAACAAACTTTGAAGGGGGATACTATACGTCAACAACAAGAGTTAAAAAACAGACGGTCGCGGCTTAATTCGCGGTTTGATTCGCGGGGGTCGTGGTTTAATTCGCGGTTTAATTCGCGATTCAATTCGCGGTTCGATTAATTAATCCGCGATTTTTTCCCTCGAAGTGAAAGGGTTAATTAATTCTCGGAGTCGCGGCATAATTCGTGGCTTGATTCGCGGGGTCGCGGTTTAATTCGCGGTTTGATCAATTAATTTACGATTTTTTCCCCTGGAAGTGATGAAAGGGTTATTTAATTCGCGGGTTAATCAATTTAATTCGCAGTTTTGCGTTACAAAGGACCTTCTCGGTGACCTTTTCAATCCACCGCGCGAGGGGGTGAGCGAGGGGGTTAATTAATTCGCGGTTTGATCAATTAATTTCCGATTTTTTCCCCTGGAAGTGATGAAAGGGTTATTTAATTCGCGGGTTAATCAATTTAATTCGCAGTTTTGCGTTACAAAGGACCTTCTCGGTGACCTTTTCAATCCACCGCGCGAGGGGGTGAGCGAGGGGGTTAATTAATTCGCGGTTTGATTCGCAGATTAATTCTGCAGATCACACCTAAATTCGAGAATCGATTAATTAATTAATCAATTATTACACCCAAACTTCTCAGTACACTGCCGTGAGGGGTGAAAGGGTTAACTAATTCGCTGCTTTAGAAATCATAGCATGATTCAAACATTGACACCTGGCTCCACTTGGCATGTCTGAACTTGAGTTTCGAGATGGGGCGAGCCTATAATGCAGCTAAAACATGTCATATTTGTGGCAGAGCATTCACCGAAAAAGCAGTGAAACATCGGGACCATTGCCACTTTACGAGAAAATATCGCAGAGCAGCTCATCCTGGTTGTAACCTGAATTACACAGAATCGTGTGTTATCCCTGTGGTTTTCCATAATTTATCAGGTTATGACTCGCACTTTTTCATTAAGTCCCTTGCAAGACAATTCGAGGGCTCTGTGAAATTACTCCCAATTACTAAAGAGAAATACATTTCTTTTACAAAATCAGTCGAATCAACAAGAGTCCACTTGAGATTCATTGACTCATTTCGTTTTATGGCAAGCAGTATCGATAAACTTTCTTCATATTTAGAAGATGAAAAAAAAATAATCACAGCCAGTCATTACCCTCAAAAACGACAATTCGAACTGGTTGTACGCAAAGGAGTTTTCCCATACGAATACTTGGATACATGGGAGAAATTAAGTGTACAACAATTACCACGGAAAGAAGAGTTTTATTCTCGACTGAATGATGAGCACATATCCGATAAAGATTACAACCATGCATGTGATGTGCGGAGAAATTTCAGCATCAGAACACTCGGTGAATATGCGGATTTATATCTGAAAACCGACGTATTGTTGCTAGCAGATATATTCGAGAATTTTCGAGAGAGTTGTTTCACCGCATACAACTTAGATCCTCTTCATTATTATACAGCACCAGGACTGGCTTTTGATGCAATCACTGGAGTTCAACTGGAATTATTTCAAGACCCTGAGATGTTCCTTTTCATTGAGAAAGGCATTAGAGGAGGACTGTCGCAGTGTTCTAACCGATATGGAAAGGCTAATAACCCCTACATGGGTGCTAATGAGTATAACTCAGAGGAAGAGAAATCATATTTGATGTATCTGGATGTGAACAACTTATATGGAGCAGCAATGAGTCATCATTTGCCGAGTGGGAATTTCTGTTGGATGGAAGATTGGTCATCCCTCAACATCCTGAACATTCCAGATGACTCAGA
>NW_021680684.1:80360-87252 GCF_001412515.2 Diachasma alloeum | reverse complement strand
GACAGAGTGTCACCGCGAGGACTTGTAACACAATAACCTTCACGATCATGTTGTCTAGCTCAACAAACACACTGAACTGATGATTTTAAAGATGAGTGGAGGCTGATATAGTTCTCGCTACCCCCCACTCCCATTTTTTTANAGGAAAAAAAATAGTTTTTTTATTCAATAAAATGCCTCATACATGTGTCTTTTTAATCCATTCAACGACTATGCTACCAGCTTCATCTTCTTTTGTTACTCGAAACAACAACAACAATAATGCTATAAGTCAAAGAAAAAACATTCCCACTGCTGCTGCTGCAAAAAATAATATTGTGATGGGTGATTGCTCATCTTTTTTACACTCATATAAAAACTCATCTAGTTGTACATAATATTGTGGGAGATATTCAACGTATTTTTGCACCATCTGAGTAACATTGAGATTTCTAGCAGTGATNACTTTTTCTACGAGATATACATCTGGATGTTTCGTCTTCAGTAATTCTTCCTCATAGAAACTGCCACTAATTAATTTATTTTTATAATCTTTTAGCTTGNTTCAACGTATTTTTGCACCATCTGAGTAACATTGAGATTTCTAGCAGTGATATATTTCGCTGATATTTCTACAAATGGCTGATATCCAATCATCGTTGGATATGATGTATAAGCCTCACATCCTGTCTTGAATTGAAGAATTCCTGTGCCTGAGATATTCATTGCATCTCTCCACTCTCCTCCACATGAAAAATTCACTTCCTCTCTCTCGGGCACTGAGTATAGCNTATGTGATCGGATTGGTGTTATTAATTTCTCGAATAGTGAATATTTCAGTAGTCCAATTGGGTGTATATCCTTTCTCAAAAACATGTTTTGCTTTGCTTATACGAACTTTATCACCCACGCGAAATTTCGGTCTGCTACTGTTCATACGAAAGTCGGCGTAAATGNATGGATACATTTTGTACAGGTAGTAAACCGCTGACTTTAAAAGGGGAATGTCCAATACCACTATTAATTTTCCCTCCTCAAAACCAACATTTGTCTGGGAAATTTTCATTAATTTCTCGGAGTGCAATTGTTCACTTGACAGCGGAAAAACCAATGATCGGTCCTGATTTGTTGTAATAAAATGATTGACAGCATTCTCAAGTATCTCGTATGTAAATAATTCTGGGTGAATCACANATAAGGCGTAATTTTTTTGCATTTTCTGTTGTTACATCAGCAGGCCTCATACCAATAGTTCGATGTTTTCTATGGTTATATTCACGTATGAGCTCCGGTAACATATCAATCCACTTGTAATTTCCACGCAAACTGAACTGTAGCCACATTTTACTCTTCAATGTTCGATTGAATCGTTCACATATGGACGCCTCCAAATTACTGAATCTGGAATATAAATTGATATTATATTCTTTCATTAATCCGTGAAATTCAGAATTGTAGAATTCTTTCCCACCATCAACATGCAAATGTTTCGGCACACGCCCCCGTTGGAGAATGGAACTCATAGCTCTCGTCACATCCTGAGCATTTTTTCTTTTTATCGGCTCAGCCCACGCATACTTGGAAAAAATATCGATTACAGTCAGTAAAAATCTATTTCCATTATTGCTTTTCGCGTAAGCCGTCATATCCACCAAATCTGCCTGCCATGTTTCATCCAGATCACGAATGTTGACTCGTCGCCGAGGATAATTTCTTCGTGCTGGACGATGTAATTCTGTCACAACATCCAATTTATTCTCCGACATTTTTGGGGTCGCTCGGTATTCTTTCCACTAGTCTCATTAATCTACCAATTCTTTTATTAATATCTGCACACTTGCGTTTTATATCAATTTGCAATTCGTTAATTTCTATATTTAGAGTCTCTAGAGTTACAGTTTCGTGCGGGTCCACTGGTGTTGCAACATTACTCAGCCTTTTATCCTGAAGATTATAATTACCATCTGCAGTTAGTTTATAACCAACGCCAGGTGGGCCTCGATTGTGGCAGCCACTATCAGACGTCAAGTGGCGACCAAACACGTCAACACTCATTTCGCAAATGACAACAGATGGCAATGTGCATACTCTAATATATAATCCCCGCCTCGCGAAGTTCTTCAATAATTGATATAATTTCGTTATCATGACTAGGATTTCCAGCTCTTTGTGATGCCACTAGTAATCGAAGACGGTCCACAAGTTCATTTGGATCATCCCAATAAATGTAGTCCACTCTGCTGAGTCGCTGAGCTCTCATGAAAGTAGGTAAAAGCCCCATGCCAGAGTACTTTGATCCAGCAAAATGTGAAATATATTTATCATATTTCTCACCATTCAGCTCTCGGATGCCTCCGCGAGATTTATAATTTTTTTGATGCCCATTAGTTGCAAGTATGATATTCTTATATGCATCAATATCACTCTCACTAATTAGAGTGTTATCAGGATTTTTCATGAAAAGAAGCTCCAATAATCCCTCAGTACAAGCGTATTTCATGGTTTTTACTTTAATAAATTCATCCTCAAAAAATATGGGAGAGTCTCCAATCATAAAATTATGTGTAAGTTTGCGAACACCATAAGCCTTGTCCCATTTTGTTGTGTTGATTTGTGCCAAATATTTCCCCGCAAGAGTGTTGGCATCTTCTTCTGTCTCTATCTCTTCAGTGCTGGTCTTTGAACTTTTACTCAGAATGCGTGAGCTGCCAATGGCTGGAAGTATAGTAGCATCATGTGAATTTCCCAAGGATGGAATGATAGTCTCATTCAAAGTGTAATCAAATGAAGAATCGTCAGCTGTAGTCCCATAACTGTCTTCAGAGGCATCTCTACGTGACAACATCTGCTTTGGGGTACTCCTACATCTGAGTTTTCATTGATTCTTGTAATCAATGGATGGCTTTCTATCATTAGTCAATTCAATTTTTTGTCTACTCTCATCGAATGATTTCACATTTCGAGCGGCTAATTCCTGAAGCGGTCTCACAATGGGTTTGAGAACTTCATTCATTGCTTCATCAACATTATCTCTGCCTAATTTCAACAGGTTATGTTTTCGTTGAATAGCTTTTCGTGCATTGGAAATTTGACGTAACAGCTCTTGTTGTTTGGACAATTCACCCTTGTGGGGGGGCATGTTGACTCGCTGGAATCTATCTCACAACTGTTTACTTCTTCCTCCCACAACTGTTATTTATTCGAATGAAACAATCGAAATTTTTCCTATATCGACCCCCATCAACGTCACTATCTTTATCAATAACTAGAAAAGTATAATTGTCTTTCCAACAGGCTGAGCACAACTCTTTGAATTTCTCGAATGACATATCTGTGTTCACATGATCGTTATAAATATGTCTCAAATTCATTTCATCCTGTTTAAATAATACGAGAAAATTGACATTGTCACGCACCAAATGTTTTGGGATGCGAGCGTATGACTGACACAAATAAAAACTATCAACATTTTTATGTCTCCCCATACAAAAATATGCCTTGATATTATTTTGTTTCTCGCATGCCATATCGTCAAATATGAACAGTGAATGCTCTTTTGCATGATCTACCGAGACAACTTCCTCATTGTCTGAGAATGGATAATACTTCATGTCATCAAGAGGTTCCAGTAAACTTTGTAAAAATTGATATTTGGGTTGATTGAGGGACTTTGAATACACATAAATATTCGAAAACCTGAGACCATTAGGATGAATTATGAGACTCAGTAGGGCATTAGTTTTCCCACAATTTGATGGACCACAGAAAACCGCGCGAATCGTATTTGGTAGCAATTGGCCGTGACGTTTCGGTTTATTGGTATCTTTCACAGTTACTGAATCGAAATTAATGACGGGTAAACCGCTGAGATGTGTACTGAACTCCATCTTTATGACAACTGCGGCAAAAACCTATAAATTGATTGTTTTATAGCAAAAATTAGTCAGTTCCGCTTCAGACATGATTGTGCACAGATCGCGCGCTAGCAAAAAGGGGAAAGGATTGTTGAACAACGTCATCAACAATCTTCCCGTTGAATTGCATTTGCCAGGCTACCAGTACTGTGGACCAGGCACGAAATTAACGAAAAGATTAGCTCGAGGAGATCCTGGGATTAATCCACTCGATGCTGCTTGTAAGGCGCATGACATTGCCTACTCAAAAAATCGTCAGAATATTTCAGCACGACACGAAGCTGATAAAGTACTTGCAGAGCAAGCCTGGCAACGCGTTTCAGCATCAGATGCCAGTGTGGGGGAAAAGGCAGCTGCTTTATTGGTAACAAACGCTATGAAAGCTAAAACAAAATTAGGCATGGGTGTGAAAAAATCAGGCACGGGTGTAAGAAAATTAGACATGGGTGTGAAAAAATCAGGCACAGGCGTGAAAAAATCTGGTATTGCCATGAAGACCAGAAAAAAATCAGGTATGGGAGTGAAAAAACGTGTGGCTAAGAAGAAGAAGAGGAGAGTGAAACCTAAAAAGCGAGTCACAATTGGGGCAATCATCAGAGCTGCCAAGAAGTCAATCAAATTGAATAATGGGTCACATGATGCTATTGGAACGGCACTCAACGGTGCAAGAGTAGCCATCAAACAGGTTGGAGCGAGAAGTAGAGTTACTATTGCACGAGTTATTCCTGTTTCATCAAAAATTGGGGGAATCTTACCATTTCTCGTGCCATTATTTGCCGGATTGAGTGCCACGGGGGCATTAGCTGGAGGAGCTGCTGGAATTGCTAAAGCTGTGAATAGTGCCAAAGCCGCCAAACAACAACTCGCCGAAAATAAGAGACATAATGAAACTATGGAGGCTATCGCACTCGGCAGAGGTTTACATCTTAAACCTTATAAAAAGGGAATGGGCTTGTATTTGAAGCCAAAAAACTATTAAAGATGCTACCACGCAGGGCTCTGACTGACGGGGATATTGGAAAGTATGCAAAACTCATGGAAATTCCCCATTTCCGTGGTGTTTTCATGCGCAATGATCTACCGAAAAATGGTCCATTGAAAAATGAGTCAGCGATCATCAATTTGGATGACAACAAGGGTCCTGGAACTCATTGGGTTGCCTACAAGAAAGTGGGGAACGATGTTACCTATTTCGATAGCTTCGGGAACCTGCAACCTCCTACAGAACTCTTCAATTACCTTGGAGTTGGTAGCATAAAATATAATCACGAACGTTTCCAGAACTGGAATACCTTCAATTGTGGACATTTATGTTTGGCATTTCTCAATGGATGCCTATATAAGAGCAAACGTTGATGACTTTTACTTAGTCGATGTTCAGAAATCATGGGTGATTCATTCACATTGACAATCTCAGGGGTATCATCCGTGTTGGAGGTGCAATATTTTCCACCAATCGAACTTTCTCCTCAGAAGAATTATGTTCTTGGACTCGTGGAATTTTTAACTTTTAATTCCATTCCAAACGTTGATACGAGCAATAATAAATTGCACATAGGTGATACAATCCTCACCATTTCGACGGAAAGTTACGAGATCGATGATATTTCAAAATTTATTGTAAGCNTGAAAGAATTCGTATACACAGTTTTGGATTCTGGTGTAGGACACCCTAACGTTTGGTTTTTCAAGCCCCCATGGAGATTCTCCCGTTTATCAGCGAAGTATAGAAGGGTAGCTTTGTGGCTTGAGCGTCATCATCATGGATTACCCTGGAACTATGGGAATAGATCATAGGAGCAAGTTGGACAATTAGTGCAAAAATGGGGAAATATTGGTAGAATTTATGTGAAAGGTGAGGAGAAAAAAGAGTGGTTGAAAAAAATTTCTGATCCTGTATTGNGTGAATTTTAGAGGCGAAACAATTACCATCAGGCTACACATCAAATCTATTGTATAATCATGGGCATAGTATATAATCGTAAGATTGGCTACTCCTATAAAAGCCCCTAATCATGCCTCGCTTCAATCACTTCGCATGCTGGTTTCAAGGGGTTAACACCTCAGAACGTGAAGTTTCTCAAGAGTCTCGGTCTGACTTTTTGTCAAGTAAAAATCTTATTCGCCTGTTGTATACCATGGAGGAAAGCCTGAATATCAAACTCCCCCCGGTGTTTGAAGATTCCATCGCTCACTATGAGATCCATGCACATCAGCCATATACCTCGACGGCACTGGATAATAGCGATGAAATTCGCATCACTGTACAAAATCATGATCTTTGTATTTTACCAAGTAAAAGTTACATGCACATCACGGGTAAATTGCTCAAATCGGACAATGCCATCTCTACAACTACAAGCTTCGTGAATAACGCCATTTGTCATCTATTCCAAGAGATCCGCTATGAAATTAATGCTATTGAAATTGATAAAGTGAAGAACGTGGGGATTACTACTCTCATGAAAAATCTCNTCGACGGCACTGGATAATAGCGATGAAATTCGCATCACTGTACAAAATCATGATCTCTGTATTTTACCAAGTAAAAGTTACATGCACATCACGGGTAAATTGCTCAAATCGGACAATGCCATCTCTACAACTACAAGCTTCGTGAATAACACCATTTGTCATCTATTGCAAGAGATCCGCTATGAAATTAATGCTATTGAAATTGATAAAGTGAAGAACGTGGGGATTACTACTCTCATGAAAAATCTCGTGTCATTAACACCAAATCAAAGTATCTCAATGGAAAATGCCGGATGGTTGGGTGTGCAAGAGAAATTGAGTTTAACTGATGGCAATGGTTGCTTTGACATCTCCATCCCATTGGGCATGTTGCTGGGATTTGCTGAAGATTATCGGAAAATCATGGTCGATGTGAAACATGAGTTGGTTTTAGTCAGAGCTCACCCTGATAACAATGCTTTGATTCAAACCGCCAAAGAAGATGTGAAGATCAATTTTATGAGAATTGAGTGGATGGTTCCATA
>NW_021680684.1:80036-80221 GCF_001412515.2 Diachasma alloeum | reverse complement strand
CACCCCTGGTAGTCATTGATTGCTCTAAACAAAATGAATCCTTGAAATTTGGACCTGTGGATGTCCGCCTGGAGTTTGAAACAAAAATAAGTTTTTCTCCGGAAACAGCTGCTTATTGTTTCATTTTGCACGATCGAGTAGTACATTACAACCCGATAAGCGGATGAGTAAGAAAAGTAATCTAA